>NW_021820719.1:0-254960 GCF_901001135.1 Rhinatrema bivittatum | reverse complement strand
TATTTACTTTATTTTTTTATTCCTGGACGGGGCCGGGGCCGCGGACTGCACGCACCTCACCCGTTTAACTCTTAACGGTTTCCCGCCCTTTTGAACTCGCTCTTGAAAGTTGTTTTCAACTTTCCCTTACGTACTTATTGATTTTATATATTTACTTTATTTTTTATTCCTGGACGGGGCCGGGGCCGCGGACTGCACGCACCTCAACCCGTTTAACTCTTAACGGTTTCCCGCCCTTTTGAACTCGCTCTTGAAAGTTGTTTTCAACTTTCCCTTACGTACTTATTGATTTTATATATTTACTTTATTTTTTTATTCCTGGACGGGGCCGGGGCCGCGGACTGCATGCACCTCACCCGTTTAACTCTTAACGGTTTCCCGCCCTTTTGAACTCGCTCTTGAAAGTTGTTTTCAACTTTCCCTTACGTACTTATTGATTTTACTGCTTTACTTTATTTTTTTTATTCCTGGACGGGGCCGGGGCCGTCCGGGAGGCGTTCCCCGCCCCCCCGCGAAAGGGGTGGGGGATGTGCCGAAACCACCCCCGGTCCCACCGAACCCGCCGCCGGGTTGAATCCTCCAGGCGGACTGCACGCACCCCACCCGTTTACCTCTTAACGGTTTCCCGCCCTTTTGAACTCGCTCTTGAAAGTTGTTTTTCAACTTTCCCTTACGTACTTATTGATTTTACTGCTTTACTTTATTTTTTTTATTCCTGGACGGGGCCGGGGCCGTCTGGGAGGCGTTCCCCGCCCCCCCCGCGAAAGGGGTGGGGGATGCGCCGAAACCACCCCCGGTCCCACCGAACCCGCCGGGTTGAATCCTCCAGGCGGACTGCACGCACCCCACCCGTTTACCTCTTAACGGTTTCCCGCCCTTTTGAACTCGCTCTTGAAAGTTGTTTTCAACTTTCCCTTACGTACTTATTGATTTTATATATTTACTTTATTTTTTTATTCCTGGACGGGGCCGGGGCCGCGGACTGCACGCACCTCACCCGTTTAACTCTTAACGGTTTCCCGCCCTTTTGAACTCGCTCTTGAAAGTTGTTTTCAACTTTCCCTTACGTACTTATTGATTTTATATATTTACTTTATTTTTTTATTCCTGGACGGGGCCGGGGCCGTCCGGGAGGCGTTCCCCGCCCCCCCGCGAAAGGGGTGGGGGATGCGCCTAAACCACCCCCCGGTCCCACCGAACCCGCCGGGTTCAATCCTCCAGGTGGACTGCACGCACCTCACCCGTTTAACTCTTAACGGTTTCCCGCCCTTTTGAACTCGCTCTTGAAAGTTGTTTTCAACTTTCCCTTACGTACTTATTGATTTTATTGATTTACTTTATTTATTTATACCGGCATTGCATCCGCTGTAGGCTTCCCTGGTCGGTCTTGTGCATTTGAATAAACGGAGAGGAATTTGTAGGTCGATAATGGTGTGTTGGTGAATGATTTTTTATATCAAGGTGATGGATTTGTAAATGACTCTGAACTGAATTGGTAACCAGTGGAGGTCTTTTAGGACTGGGGAAATGTGGCCTCCTTTCCTAGTGTTTGTTAGTAGACGGGCTGCTGCGTTTTCAACCATTTGGAGTGGTTTCGTGTATGAGGAAGGGAGTCCAAGTAATGTAGAGTTGCAGTAGTAGAAAATGAGGGCTTGGAGGATGGTTCTGAAGTGTTTGGCGTGGAAGAGTGGTCTTATCCTTTTTTAAACTTGCAGTTTATAGAAGCAGTCTTTGGTGGTTTTATTGGGGGGCCACTACCGGCCTAACACCGTCCGCCGGCTGATCCTCCATCAGAAGGACTTGGGCCCCCGAGCGGCGCTGGGGAGCCGGTCTTCCGTATGCCACATTTCCCGCGCCCGCCGGACAGGCGGGGATTCGGCGCTGGGCTCTTCCCTCTTCACTCGCCGTTACTGAGGGAATCCTGGTTAGTTTCTTTTCCTCCACAGCTTGTGTCCCTAGGTGGACCCTGCGGGTCGGTACGGCAAGAGCGGTATTCAAACAGCAAGCAATGGGGTATGAAAATACAGACCCCTGTGTACTTACTTGGTATAGGTTTTGCTAGGAGTAAGAATTTGTTGAGGATAATGTCAGTTTCTTAATAAGATCTCATGCTTTGACTGTTGAGGAGATTAGTGATGGCTTGTAAGCTGTTGTTCCAAAGTGCGATGGCTTTGTTAATAGATTCTGTTATGGGAATAAGAATCTGAACATCGTCTGCATAGATGTAGTGAATGAGGTTGACTACTTAACAGTTGGCAAAGGGGAAGGAGGAAACGGCGGGGGAAACGGCGAAGCTGCTGCCGGGGGGGGGGGGGGGGGCAAAAAACACGCGCCGGAAATGGTATTTAACCTTAGATGGAGTTTACCACCCACTTTGGCCTGCATTCCCAAACAAACAGACTACGAGAAAACCCGGTCCCGGAGCGCCGGGGGCCGCTACCGGCCTAACACCGTCCGTGGGCTGAGGCTTGATGAGAAGGACTTGGGGCCCCGAGCGGCGCCAGAGAGGCGATCTTCCGTACGCCACATTTCCCGCGCCCGCCGGACGAGCAAGGATTCGGCGCTGGGCTCTTCCCTCTTCACTCGCCGTTACGGAGGGAATCCTGGTTAGTTTCTTTTCCTCCGCGGCTTGTGTCCATAGGTGGGATTGACCTCTGTCCTAGAATGATGTGCCTCTTCATCCAGGCCTAGTGTTCCTACTGGTGTTTTAAGTCCATTGCTGTGCCTGCCTGTTCATCCAGACCTTGTGTTCCCACACGTATTATTATTTCTGAGAGATCTTCCAATTCCTTTGTCATTTTCTGAAGTGCATAAGTAGGGTAGCTAAATGAGGAGAATATTGGAGGGGCGAAGTTCCATATTGAAAGCTGAGTAGCTTTACTTATCTAGTGAAAGTTTGAAGGATCAGGGAAGGCTTGTAAGAATAGCCAAGTTTGTTAATAGATTCTGTTATGGGAATAAGAATCTGAACATCGTCTGCATAGATGTAGTGAATGAGGTTAAGACAAGTTAACAGTTGCCAAAGGGGAAGGAGGAAACGCCGGGAGGGGGGGCTATAACACGCGCCGCTGGAGCAGCGGGCCACCTGCCCCCCCTGGGCCTTCCCAGCCGAACCGTAGCCGGTCGCGGCACACCGCCGCAGAGGAAATGCGCCCTGCGGGGGCCGGGGCCGTCCGGGAGGCGTTCCCCGCCCCTCCCCCACCCCCCGCGAAAGGGGTGGGGGTGGGGGATCCGCCGAAACCCCGGTCCGACCGAACCCGCCGAGTTGAATCCTGCGGGCGGACTGCACGGACCCCACCCATTTACCTCTTTACAATTTCACGCCCTCTTGAACTCCCTCTTCAAAGTTGTTTTCAACTTTCCCTTGCGGTACTTACTTATTTATTTTATTTATTTAAGGTTTTTTTATACCGGCATTCATGAAATCGTTCACATGATGTCGCTTTACAGAAAACAGGGGTGCAAAGAAAACAACCTATAACATAAATACACGTGGTGAAGAGATGCAGTTACAATTAACTGGGGCTATGAACTGGGAGTGTAAGAAATAAAGAGGGATAGAGGAGGTTAATTATATACATGTGTAGAATATAAAAATATACAAGAGTACATTACAAATATGGCGTCCAATATATACAGCTTCTGAGCTGAGAATTTATTGATGGTGTGTGTTAGGTGCAGTTCGGGAAGGCTTGCCTGAAAAGCCATGTCTTGAGTCTTTTCCGAAAGGTTAGGAGGCAAGGTTCATTTCTGAGATCTGGGGGGATGGAGTTCCATAACGGTGGACCTGCTGTGGAAAGGGCTCAATCTCTAAAGGTGCTGTGATAAGTGGTTTTGGAGGGTGGAACAAGGAGGCATCCTCTGTAGGCTTCCCTGGTCGGTCTTGTGCATTTGTATAAACGGAGAGGAATTTGTAGGTCGATTATGGTGTGTTGGTGAAAGATTTTGTATATCAAGGTGATGGATTTGTAAATGACTCTGAACTGAATTGGTAACCAGTGGAGGTCTTTTAGGACTGGGGAAATGTGGTCTCTTTTCCTAGTGTTTGTTAGTAGACGGGCTGCTGCGTTTTGAACCATTTGGAGTGGTTTTGTGTATGAGGAAGGGAGTCCAAGAAATGTAGAGTTGCAGTAGTCTAATTTGGAGAAAATGAGGGCTTGGAGGATCCTGGTTAGTGTCTTTTCCTCCGCGGCTTGTGTCCCTAGCTGTGATTGAACTCTGTCCTCGAATGATGTGCCTCTTCATCCAGGCCTTGTGTCCCTAGCTGGGATCGACCTCTGTGCTCGACTGCTGCGCCTCTTCATCCCGGCCTTGTGTTCCCACAGGTGTTTTAACTCAGTTGCTGTACCCATTCTTCCGGGCCTTGTGTTCCCACAGGTGTTTTAACTCAGTGGCGGTGCCTGTTCATCCAGGCCTTGTGTTCCCACAGGTGTTTTAACTCAGTGGCTGTGCCTGTTCATCCAGGCCTTGTGTTCCCACAAGTGTTTTAACCTGGTTGCTGTGCCTGTTCATGCAGGCCTTGTGTCCCTAGCTGGAATTGACCTCTGTCCTCGAATGATGTACCTGTTCATCCAGGCCTTGTGTTCCCACACGTATTCTTATTTGTGAGAGATCCTAGGCTCCAATTCGTTTGTCATCAGCTGAAGTGCGTAAGTACAGTCTGAATTCACTAGACGCCAATGGAATTCACTAGACGCCAACGATATTCACTGGACGCCAATGTAAACACCGGGTACACACAACTCTAGGGGTGGACCCGTTCCAGGGAGTCCTTCCCTGAACAAGCATGAGGGTGGAGGTGGGCTTTACTGCACACCCACCTGACGGACCATGCCCATACCGCTGCCAATATTCTAGCATGCATCAGAAAGATGCTGGCGAGCTACCAGTGTTTTAACCTAGTTCCTGTGCCTGTTCATGCAGGCCTTGTGTCCCTAGCTGGGATTGACCTCTGTCCTCGAATGAAGTGCCTGTTCATCCAGGCCTTGTGTTCCTACTGCTGTTTTAACTCCATTGCTGTGCCTGCCTGTTCATCCAGACCTTGTATTCCCACACGTATTCTTATTTCTGAGAGATCCTCCAATTCCTTTGTCATCTGCTGAAGTGCGTAAGTACCGTCTGAATTCACTAGACGCCAACGGAATTCACTAGACGCCAACGATATTCACTGGACGCCAATGTAAACACCGGGTACACACAACTCTAGGGGTGGACCCTTTCCAGGGAGTACTTCCCTGCACAAAGGAAAGGGAACTCTCTCCTGGGCCAATTGATAAGAAAACCACAATTCTGCAGCCAAAAATAGGCTGGAAATCCTTCCCCCATTGACTTTAATGGGCGACATATGTACATATACCCAACTCATTAGATTTTTTTTATGTCCATATTGGCCGCAAGTGGGACCCACTTTCGGACATAAGAAATATGAACATAAAATTTTGCTCTGCACATCCCTAGTAGCCGTTGTAACAAGCAAGCTACTCCCCAATTTTTTGTGAATGCAAATCATTTTTCAACATTTCAGGATTTGCATTCACAAAAAAGTGGGGAGTAGCTTGCTTGTTACAGTGGCTACTACCCCAAACCAAATAAGCCTGATACTTCATTTTCAATGCATATCCAGCATAGCTCTCTGCTTCAATGGCAGGGAAGAAAGACTGATACTTCAAGCATATCCAGCATAGCTCTCTGCTTCAATGGCAGGGGGAATGAAGAAAGGTGGATCTATATACAGACAACAACCAACAAGGACTGAATTAAAACCCAGTTTTACACATGTAAATGCTTTTTAAAATGAGACCCTTAGTGTCTCCTGAAGTCAGATTTGATAATTGAATGTCTTCAATCAATACTGCAAACCCTCTTTGATTGAGATAAGTAGATCTCTTTTTTTTGTAATTTTATTTGCAACAAAAATGGCTCTAAAAATATAGGGGTAGATTTTCAAACCTGCGCGTTACCCAGCACACACACATGTGCGCCCGATTTCATAACATGCGCGCACAGGCATGCGCATGTTATGAAATCTGGGGTCGGCGCGCTCAAGAGGGTGCACAATTGTGCACCTTGCGCGCGCCGAGCCCACATCGAGCCGCGCTGCCTTTCCCTGTTCCCTCCCAGGCCGCTCCGTAATCAGAGCGGCCTCAGAGGGAACCTTCCTACCCCCAGCCCACCAGCAGTTGGCTGGTGGCCTGGGGCTGAAGTTGTACGCACTGGTCAACTGCCGGCGTGCGATCCCCAGCACCGCGACCATGCGGAGACCTCTGGCCTCTGGCCACGCCCCTGCCCCACCCCCGGACCGCCCCTTTTTGCAAGCCCCAGGACTTACACACGTCCTGGGGCTTTATGCGTGTCGCCGGGCCTTTTGAAAATAGGCCCGGCATGCGTAACCCTTTGAAAATCTGGCCCATATATATTATCAGCCTGAGACGTGTGACTTTCATAGACCGATGATTATAAATCCACTGGCTTGATTTCTTAAGACACAAGACAGTGAGATATTTGGTGCAGACCCTGTGCCGCTATGTGACGTCTTTTAATTTAAATGACGTATTCTTTGAGCTAGTGTGTGGTTGATCTGATATTAGAATGAGTTCTTTTGCTAATAATGATACCTTTTTCACTCTGAGGGTTATTTTTCAATTGTACTGCAGACTAACTCAAGGCATGGAGCATATGATACCTTAGATGCTGAGGTAGATCTTAAAAATATATGCGCGGGCCGCCGGCGCGAACAAAAGTACACCGGATTTTATAAGATACGCGCGTAGCCACGCGCCTGGTGCGGGAACAAAAGTACACGTGCTCTGTTTTAAAATGTACCTCTTTGTTGGGCAAGTTACGCCTGCTTGAAGCACAGAGTTGTCTGATCACTCAATAACGCTTGATGATATTAGATTGAAAGTCGAACCTTTTCTTCCTCCCCCAAAGAGTCCTTTCTAAAACTTCTTTGTCTCTGTGCATAATAAATAAGGAACTAATCTGTGTTATCTTTTTATCAGGATATATGGGTACAATTGTTTAAAATGCATCTAAAAATAAAAAAGACATCAGTTCATCCATCCTTAAACTTCCCATATCTGGACACGAGATCAAGTGTCTTTCAGAGGGAGGGCCCTTACCCTACACAATACTTTCCGTACCCTCTCCCGGATCTGCCTTGTGCTCACCCCGTACACTATGGGGTTTACTGAGGGTGGGATTATCAGGTAGAGATTGGCCATGATGATGGGAACATAGGGAGAGAGTGTATGGCCGACCCTCTGCAAGACTGCAGTGAACAACATTGGTGTGTAAAACACGGCAATTACACACACGTGGGCAGTGCAGGTGCTGAAAGCTTTTACCTGCGCCTCCTTGGATGAAACTCTTATCACAGTCTTTTGACGAGAAAAGGAATTGGCGTGATTATCAGTACACTCCTCAGAAAAACTGCAAGTGCCATTTTGACAAGGAGAGGATTGGTTAGGATAGAGCTGTATCTGAGGGGGTTACAGACTGCAATGTAGCGATCCACTGCCATTAACATCAGGACCCCCGATTCCATACCTGTAGAGGTGTGAGCAAAAAACATCTGGATCAGACAAGCATCAAAATAGATTTCCCTGGAATCAAACCAGAATGCACTCAGCATTTTAGGTATTACGGAGGTTGATAAAATGATATCAGTCCCAGACAGCATAGAAAGGAGAAAATACATGGGCTGGTGGAGGCTGATAATAAAGAGGATGATAGAGTTTGCTATAACTGTGCACACATACAGATTACAGAATGGGATGGAGATCCAGATGTGTGCAGCTTCCAGCCCTGGGATATCTTTCAGGATGAAGAATGAAAGCCTGTAGCAGGTGTTATTGAGAGCCGACATGATATCCTTCTGAGATCAGGTTCATTTCCATTGTATTTTTCCCTCCCTGTATATAATGACAAAACAATGAGATAGAATCTTATTACTCACTTTCGGCTCGATCCAGTAAGGCCGCGGTAAAAACAGTGAGGTAGTGTCAGGCGCACCCTTCCTCCCCGCACGCACAGTTCTCTTCACTAACTCCCCGATACTCTCCTCTAATCGCATGCAAATGCATGCCGCGGCTGTGAAGCGTTAGGGAAGGGTTATGCCCGCGCAACCCATTTTACTGTATAGGCGCTGTAACAGCGCCTATACAGTAACCTGGGTGCGCTGGTACCTGTCATTTCAAATGACATTTGAATTGACAGGCACCAGGAAGTGTAAAAAAGTTTAAAAAGTGTAAAAAACAAAAAACCTGTGTGTTATATAAAAAAATAAAACAATTTTAAAACGGGACCAGGGCAAAAAAAAACAAACGAAAAAGTAGCAAGGCTCGGGCCTGCTATGGTAAGTGTAAAAAGTGTAAAAAACAAAAAACCTGTGTGTTATATAAAAAAATAAAACAATTTTAAATACCTGTCGGAGGGCCCTGGGTCCAGGCGGCCGGTGGGCGGCGGGCAGCCATCAGCGGCATCCGGTAGTCTCTTCTCCCTTCCTCCCTCCCTCCCCTGCCTGGATGAGCGCCAAAATCGCACGGGCGGGTCGGCAGCGGGGGGGGGGGGGGCGGCAGCAGGATCCGGGAGCGGCGGGTAGGCAGCAGCGGGGTCCGGGGGGGCAGGGGCAGCGGCAGCGGGGGGGCGGCAGCAGGATCTGGGAGCGGCGGGTAGGCAGCAGCGGGGTCCGGGGGTGGCAGCGAGATCCGGGGAGCCAGCAGCGGCAGCATGTTCGATCGCGCAGGCAGGTAGGTGGCAAAGTAAAGATGGCCGCCTGCACGGGAAAATCGTGCAATTGGCCGCTGAAGACGTGACGTCACACCCCGTGACGTCAAACGTCGTGACGTCACGTCTTCAGCGGCCAATTGCACGATTTTCCCGTGCAGGCGGCCATCTTTACTTTGCCACCTACCTGCCTGCGCGATCGAACATGCTGCCGCTGCTGGCTCCCCGGATCTCGCTGCCACCCCCGGACCCCGCTGCTGCCTACCCGCCGCTCCCGGATCCTGCTGCCGCCCCCCCCGGACCCCGCTGCTGCCTACCCGCCGCTCCCGGATCCTGCTGCCGCCCCCCCCCCCCCCCCCCCCGCTGCCGACCCGCCCGTGCGATTTTGGCACTCATCCAGGCAGGGGAGGGAGGGAGGAAGGGAGAAGGGACTACCGGATGCCGCTGATGGCTGCCCGCCGCCCACCGGCCGCCTGGACCCACGGCCCTCCGACAGGTATTTAAAATTGTTTTATTTTTTTATATAACACACAGGTTTTTTGTTTTTTACACTTTTTACACTTACCATAGCAGGCCCGAGCCTTGCTACTTTTTCGTTTGTTTTTTTTTGCCCTGGTCCCGTCCGGTCTCCTGCAGCCCCGTCCGGACCGGACGGGGCTGCAGGAGACCGGACGGGACCAGGGCGGGTAAGCAATGTTTTTACCCTACACTACACTACACTAACTCCTACTAGGGGGAGGCGGTAAACTAGCAGGTTAAGGCCGCGGCAGAACAGCGGGTTAGGGAGGAGATAATATCAGCGCCCGTTACAGTATCGCAGGGGAATAGATAATTCCTTCATTATACAGCTTTTTCGTTCATTTACATGCCGGGTGCGGAAAGGGTTATGCGTCTGTTTTCAGAAGCGATACGGACGCGTGAAACTGGAGACTGTATCGCCGAACTGCCTTGCGCGCCCGAATTGTGCGCTACGAGCACGTTACAGACGGGCAATCCTCGAGCGGAAGATACTGGATCGAGCTGTTTGTAATTCTGTACGGGGAAATAATACAGAAGTGATGTGTGGAATGGGCGTGCAAGAAAATTGTATTTTTCTGTAGTTAAGCAGATGTCTATAATGGATATGGCATTAATAGGCTTTCATATATATTGGTGGGGATTTGAAATGTAACATACATAGTATTTATTTATTTTATTTATTTAAAATCTTTTCTATACCGTCGCTAAGTTATCTACCATCGCAACGGTTTACATGTTGGCACATAAATTAATGTAGGGAGAAGCGTACTATAGTACATTCTAACAGGTGCCGTCAAAGGTTCGGTAACAATAAATCATTAAATACAAACAGTTGTTAGTGAAGTAGGTCATGTCCGAGTGTACCAGGATGGTACTGTTTATGGGTAAAATTCATTATTCATAGTGTTACAATTATGTTTATAGTGATGTAGAGTTCATAGACCCCTCTAAGGTATGTTTCTTAGTGCTGTGCATCGGTGCTCTACTGCCTATTCCTGACTGTTTTCTATTTCCTCGTCTCTTTATAAAATGCTTGTTTGAAAAGCCATGTTTTCAAACTTTTCCTAAATGTTTTGAGATCACTTTGCAATCTGATCTCAGTAGGCATTGTGTTCCACAGTGTGGGGCCTGATAATAATATGTCCCTCTCTCTCACTTGGGTTAGTCTTGCCATTTTTACTGAAGGAATGGTTAAGAGTGCTTTATTTGCGGATCGAAGGTTTCTGTGTGGTAAGTGTACCCGTAGTGCTGTGTTTAGCCAGTCCACTTTTTCATCATGTATTAGTTTATGTATGGTACATAGTGCTTTGTATTTTATTCTGTGCTCAATAGGTAGCCAATGTAATTCGGCTAGAATTGATGATGGCAAATAAAGCTCAATGGCTCATTTTGTCTACCACGTTTTCTGGTCTACACTGATAAGGATCTGCTTCTTCCCAGTCATATAACATTGACTGTTTTTAGAATATCACTTCTTTTTTTTTAAATTATTTTTCCTTCCCCTTTGGTTCTCTATCAACCTGGATAGATGAGTGTACATGTTTCCATACTTAATTTGACACTCAGGTTCTCTACTCCCAATGAGCTACCACCAAGATTTGAAATAAACAGATACCAAAATTTACAAGGCTGTTGCCCTCACATCCAGCTGCCCATGTGCTTGTGGCCTTGCTGGATGGTTCCTGGCCATCACCAACTCCCCAGGCTTGACTTAGTTGATTTCTAAGGAGTTGCTGCCTTCTAGTTTCCATCCGGCTACCCCATGGCCTGAGTTATCACTAGCTTATGCTTCCTTTACTTGCTTCTTATTGTCTCCTTATCACCTCATCCATTGCCTCTGCCCTGGAGGAAGGGAAGGGTGGGTTGTCTGCAAAACTACGACCCTCTAGCTTTATAAATAGCATCACCTTCTTTCTCTGTCCCAAATATGTTTGAATTTTGTTGTGGTTTTGGTTTCCACTACCTCTGTTGGCCATTCCAGGGTTCTCCCATGCCCTAAGGAAAGAAGAGTTTTTCTCATGTTTCCTTTCAACCGTCCTCCCTGGAAATTCAGATCATGACCCTATGTCTGTGAAATTCCTTTCCTATGGAAAATTTCTCCTTCCTGAAATATATTGAAGCCTGTAAAATATTTGAATGATTTTATCCTATCCTTTATTTCTATTCTCCCTCCAGGAAATATATTTTGAGTCCCTTAAGCTTCTTGCTGTAGGATTTATTTATTAATTTAAAAAGATTTATATGCTGCCTACATTTTTAATAAAATGAACATAAACCAAACAATATAAAACATTAATATATAAAACTTAGAACACATTCCTGTCACAGAGGCCTAAACCTGGAGGATTCCAGAATATCCGCACGTGTGCACATGGAAGCAATCATTTCATAACATGCACGCGTCGGCGCACATGACATCCAAATGTTTTAAAATAAAGAAATACCCAAAGAGGATCTCTGAAGGAGTGGTCGGGATCGTAGAGCTGAGCAGTTAGTGTGGTTGGACAGACCAGTCGAGAGGCCGTAGGGTCTTTTTCTGCCATCATGTTTCTATGTTTCTAAATTAGAGGATGTCATATTGTATGTGTGCAGCAGATCCAGCCGAACAGTGAATGTGTGCGTACCATGTCCAGTACGCATGAAGAAAGTTTGCCGATAATAGGCAGATTTTGAGATCTGCATTACTCACATGGTAGCTGATTGAAAATTTCTCTTCACTTTATGCACCCACCGATAAGTGAATAGCTGCCTATTTAGATGCCCTTTGGAGGCTTGGTCTGAAAATGGGATAAAATTAGGACTGGATCAGCTTGTCTTAAGTGAAATGGAGTCATCTGAAAAGCCGCCAACCCACTCATCTCCAATGTAATGGTGAAGACATAATGAAATATACAGTTAGGAGTAGATTTTAAAAGGCCTGCATGCATAAATCCTGGGGATTTACACGCATAAGTGCGCCGGGCCTATTTTCAAAGGCCTGGCCACGCACGTAAAGCCTCGTGATGGTATAAGTCCTGGGGCTTTGGGAAAGGGGTGAGGAGGGGGCGGAGTGGTCCAGGGGCAGGGTGTGGTTAGAGGCCCCCGGCACAGCGGTCATTTGCCGCTGTGCCTGGGTATCACGTGCCGGCAGGGTGCAAAAGGTAAGATAGCGTTTTGGGGGGGCTAGGTTAGGGCTAGGGGGCAAGTAGGTTAGGGGAAGGGGAAGGGGAAGGAAGGTTAGTGTACGGGTTGGGAAGTTCCCTCCCAGGCTGCTCCGAAATTGGAGCGGACTAGGAGGAATGTGAGGAAGGCCGTGGGCGTCGGTGCGTGCAGAGTGTACAAGTCTGCACCCCCTTGCTCACGCCGACTCCCGATTTTACAACATGCGTGCACATGTTATAAAATTGGGTGTCCATGTGTACACACCGGGTAGTGAGCGTACATGGACACGCGCGCGCATTCTTTTAAAATCTACCCCTTACAGTATTCCTCTCTTTTTTTCCAAAATCTTAATTAGATACCATCTTGAAGCATGAAAAAGAAAGCGTAGCCAGGTCTATGAAGAATGTGGACACCATGTACTAAGGGAATTTTCTTTTTTTTTCACTTATGAGAACATTTTCTAGTACTAAACAGCGTTTATTTCACTTCATACATTTGAAGAAATTAAACCTAAACCCTGGAGAACCGACTTGAGCAATCCTTGGGAGGCCCCACAGCCCATTCTCCCTCTCCATGGATTGCACATGAGGTCGTAAGCAGCTAAAGGTAATCAGTTAAGCCCAGAGGAAATCCCTGGAGAAGCTGGAGAGGTATATAACAAGGCTGGGATTGTAGCCCCGGTGCTTTCATCACATGGGTGGAAGGCAGTTCACCCGGACGATATCCAGGATTGCCCTTCCATCGCATGGCTGCACGGGAGTTGGGTGAGTTGCCTAAAGCCATTTGATGAGTTTGTGGTTAAAATTCACTGTAAATTAGTGAATTTCATGTAGTTCATGTGTGCTTTGCTCATTAGGGTGGCCTGTGGCTGCCCTGGGATTTTCAGCTCTTCAGCTTCCCACTCATTGAAGCCCTGATTTATTTGCTTCAAAAATTACAACTACCCTCTCAAAGACTGTGCAGAATGATCAAGGTTGGAAGATGAAAGCGCGTTCCTCCTGCTCACGGCATCATCAGAAAATGTACTGGTAACTGACGATGCCGTGAGCAAGAAGAAAAGGAAACACAGCTGCAGCTTTGCAGGTCAGTTTTCCCTCAGCAGTGACTGAGGTCATTACGGGATGCATCTTTATTCATTCAGGCAAGCAGAAAATGGAGCAGGCATGACCCAGAAGTCTCTACACAGCCCAAAAGATTTTGGTTTGTCAAAGGAGCTGTCGAGTGTGTGGAAACACTTGAAGTTACTTTAACAAGCATGGTTATCAGATTGAAGCTTTACCCTAATGTGCTGGAAAACTTGTACGTTCATCTATTCTTTAGATAACTAAAGAGGATATCCTGCATGCAAACAAGCTTGTAAGGCTGGCAGTTGAGAGATACAGTATATGGTACCCTTAGCAGCACGGACTGGAGTAACCAACCAGACTAGATGGGCCACTTGGTCTTTGCTGTCATTTACCATTTTACCACCTGGAGTTTTATACTAGCCAGGTTGAGTTGAGATTGGAGCTGCCTCTGAACCAGGGGATGTGTTCAGCGGGACTTTTATGGAGTATGAAAATGATCCTTTCCATCTCACAAATATTTTAAAGAGTTCTGTGAAAATGGTTAGCTTTAGCTCCAAACTTAATGGGAGAATTTCTACATGAGAGACACAAAACAGCAAAATATGTTCCTTCTTCAAGTCTTTACTTTTCTATTTTATTGCAAAAGCAGCAGAAAAAGAAAGAGTAGCTGTATTTTTTTGCTTAAACTGTCTAAAACAATCCCCCCTAAATTCCATTGCCCCTCAAGAGATGTATCGTTAGTCCAAAAAATGAAAAAGGCTATCACTTTTACTCTGTTCTCTTTTATCCCCGGGGAAGTTCGAAATGTTCTCCCGCAAGGTCTCCCTCGCTCTGCTCTTGCGCACGCATGTTATAAAATCTACCCCTATGCTAATAGCCTGTGCAGCTGAACACTACTTGGGCACTTTTAGTGTGAAATTTTACATTCAATTTCAAAGAGAAACAATGCAGCTAGTTTATCTGCGAATGGGGAATAGATAGTACTAAGAAGCTAGAAAAGGGCTCATACACACAGGCAAACAAAAAGTCAGCGGAGAACATATATGCGTTTTTTTATTTTTATCATACTTAAGTATTAAGTTAAAGAATTACAGTATATTGCATGTATGGATAGTCCATAAAGGTAATTACAATACACATTACATATAGCATATAGTATTTGATTCATGTAACTGAACAATTTCGGCACCTACTAGTTAAATTACAATCTATTTCGAATTTTTTCATGTGCCTATTTGTAAACCGTTGTGATGGTATATTACTGAATGACGGTATAGAAAAGTTTTTAAATAAATAAAATAAATAAATCTATGAATATGAGTTTGAAATTGTGTGAAAACTGGTCATACTTTGCTCTTTTGTACAGGTACCTGAGAATGCCAAAAAAGCCATAAATGCATGCTCTCCTCCCCAATACTCTCCTCTGGGAACACCTCCTCATAGTCCTGCTAAAAGCACGCATGCTACAGAAACCTGCATGGACTTTTAGCCAGGCTGGGTGAGGCCAATGCTCGGACAAGACGCCTCCCAATTACCCTCTGACACTTTTAGACCATGCTGTCCAAGAGAAGAAAGAGAAAACCAAACAGAATGGGCAAGGTCGATAAGGTCATACAAGGGACACAGAAAAAAAATAAAACAGGTACAGATGGTGGCGACTAAATTCCAAACTCACTCCCAAGCGATTTTCATTAAAACGATGCAGCAAACAAAAGGCAAAGCCCAAAGCAAAATCAAAAACAGGGGGTGCATTTGCCACCAAGATGGAGATCAAAAATATACTTTTAGTAGAAGCCTTGGATCAATTATCCTGAAATGTAGGTCATCATTCTCACATTGTCTGGTGATAGATCCCTTCCCCAAAGGATTACGAGGCAGGCAAAGCACTGCAGCAGCTTATAGACTGCCTGGGGATGGGTGTGCAGAGTGCAGAATGCATTATGAGGTAGGCCTCTGAATTCGTTTTCTTTCACTGCTTTATGCGCTTAATAATTTTACATGCATAGAATTGTACTCAAGTTTATGCACATAGGAATGACTTCATACTGAAAGAAAACAAAATGAAACAATAAAAGTGACAAAAAAAAGAACCAAATGAAAGTAAGTGAACGAAATAAAAGAGTTCTCATGCTCATTGTGAAGGTTACGATACCGAGGAAACAGCATGAGCCACGCCTGCGGGTTCTGCTAGAAATCACCATGGATGCCGCTTGCTTCAAGGTGTCTTCGTCTCCCTCCTCAGTAATGGCTAATAGATTGCTAGCAGCTTTAATCAATGTAATGGCAGCCCACAGCGGGGCCGTGGTGACGCTGACTTCAAGGGCATCAATCACAAGATGCCAGAGTAACTTGCAGCCTAATTGCAGGATTCCATGGCTTTTAACAGTTTTAAGTAACCTTGATGGTATTTCTAAGGTAAAACTCGAACACCCCCCCCAGCCAGTTATGAATGAAGCCTGGATCAAAAGCAGGTCAAACTCAAGAAAAAGCAAACTTGTACTTGGTTCTAATAAAGTCTAAAAGAACATGTCTGACATCATGAGTTGGGTTATGCATTTGTCAACTATTCATCCTTAGTACCATATATAAATAAACTATGCATTATTTCACCTGTTTAATCAAATATTTACTTTTATTTTTTATAGGAACTGAAGGAAATGAATAATTATCTGACCCTGGGTAGCATGCCAGCTGAGAGTCGTACTGCATTTTCTTTCAACAATTCCATTAATCCTTCAACATTCATCCTGATCGGCATTCCAGGGCTGGAAGAAATACACATCTGGATTTCGATTCCTCTGTGCTCTATGTACATTTTAACTCTTGTAGGAAATTGTACCATTCTCTTCATTATAACCACAGAGCAAAGCTTCCATAAACCAATGTATCTTTTCCTTTCAATGTTATCCATCATTGATTTGATTGCGTCAACTTCCACCATGCCAAAGATATTATGTCTCTTCTGGTTCAATTCCAGAGAAATCAATTTTGATGCCTGCCTGGTTCAGATGTTCTTTATTCATTCCTTCTCAATCATGGAGTCGACAGTTTTGTTGGCCATGGCTTTTGATCGCTATATTGCAATTTGTAATCCTCTTAGATACACGTCTATCTTAACCAATCCTAGAATAGCAAAGATTGGTATGATAGCTATCATCAGAGGGTCTGTCTTAATGACACCTTGCCCCTTTCTTATTAAGAGGTTGTCTTACTGCGGAACCAATGTTATTTCTCACACCTATTGTGAGCACATGGCCATAGTTAAGATAGCATGCACTGATACAACAATCAACAGAGCATACGGGTTGTTTGTCGCTCTTGTGGTGATTGGATTGGATGTGTTGTTTATTACCTTATCTTACTTTATGATTGTAAGAACGGTCTTAAGTCTGTCTTCCAAAGAAGCACGTGTCAAGGCCTTCGGCACCTGTGGCTCCCACATTTGTGTCATCCTTATTTCCTACGTACCTGCTCTTTTCTCCTTTTTCACTCATAGGTTTGGCCAGAACGTGGCTCCTCAGGTTCACATTATTTTGGCTAACATCTATCTCTTCATTCCACCCATGGTTAATCCCATTGTTTATGGGGTAAAAACAAAGGAGATTCGTCACAGGGTGCTCCGGATCTTCTATCAGAAACACTGAGATTTGGCCAGTCTGGGTTGGGAATTTGCTATCCAAAGCATTCAGTTGCACCAGCAACAAATATTTATTGCAAATCCATGATAAGATAGAGTGCTGTGGATGCTGTAGCATAACACAAATCAGCATAAGTAGAAGTCATCATTCCATTTCATGAGAATGACTTCTTCTAACTTTGGTTTTATATCGGGTGGAGGTACAGTGCATGCTATTGTCAATTGCTGCAGGCTGCTTAAGCACTAAGCATTATTTATTGAGGTGAAGCACTGACTACAACTCAGCCTGATCTCCTTCTCCCTGAGCCAGTGTGGTTGAGGACATTTGTAAGAGGTAAAGCATTTGCCTGTTTTGAGGAGCAGAATAGTCTCCAGCACTGTCCTCTAGTTTGCGACACTTAAGCTGAAAAAGATGCCTTTATGTTCAATGTCAGATGGATGAAGTTCAACTTTACTTGGGAGGGTGCTGATGGAGCCTCAAGCTCTCCATTACTGGTTATGCCAAAGTATGACCCAATTGGGTCGGTTGCTTAAAAGTAAAAACAGGAGAAAATATATATGTAGAGAAAATAATCATCACTGAATAAGAGAGATGAGAGTGAGCATCCCTGGCAAGTCTTTCTCTGCAACTAAGATTTATATTATATTATAACAGTTAATAAAAAAACATTTTCCCAACAGCTAGTGGCTTTAAGCATTCTTATTTTCAATGAACCACAAAAAAATAATTATACAGTTAATGAGGATCTGAAGTATTTTCCTTTTAAATGGAATAATGAGGCTATGAGGTGTTTTGGTACAGAAAATGTTTGGGAACAAGAGTTGAGCGTGGATCTCGAATAATCTTATTGGTCTCAATTTTGGAAGAAGTCAGTGAGGGTTTCACTGTTGGTTTTTATGACATAATCCTTATTTTTTGTGGCATGATAAGCGGTGGGTTTGGACTCCGGTTAAGGTGATGAAAGGAATGAATAGTGAGGAAACGATGTTGGTCTTGTGGTACCAAGATGGGTAGGCTCATTCATGTGTGATATTATTGAGGGAATTTGGGGAGATTCTGGGAACCTGTTAGGAAGCTGGTTTGTGTTATTGTCCATATAAGGGTAGAGTTAACTTACAGAACTGCAATACGGAAGAGCTTGGCCTTAAATTCAGAGTCAAGGTTAGATGAAGGAGATCTGGTGGATTTTTATTCTCCATTGCTATAAAACTAATTACAAATCAATGCATTGGAAAAATAAGTCAGAGTTGGATACTTGGAAGAATACAATTTATTGTTTTATAAATATGAAGTTGTGGTGGCTGAGAAGGCTGGTCGCTTAGCTGCTTGTAAGAAGATGGAGGTTCCTTTGCTTAGTTTTGTTTCTTGATTTTATTTCTCACATGTTTCCTCCATAGATGCTTTTATACCCAGCTTTGTTATGAGTTTAGATTTGGTTTTATTTTTCTGTGTTTATAAAATAATCTTTGAACAACAACAAAAATAGAATTGTGAACTTTAGCTCTGTTAAGAAAGATTAGAGAAGGTAATAGCAAAATGATACCAAGAGCAGAAATCGTTCCAGAGAGAGAACTGAGGGAATTCAGGTTACAGAACTGTCTGTGTAGAGATCCTGTAGGACAGTGGTCCCCATCCCTGTCCTGGGGGCCCCCCAGCCAGTTGGGTTTTCAGGATATCCACAATGAATATGCATGAGAGAAAATGTGCATGTTATGGAGGCAATGCATGCAGATTCTCTCTCATGCATATTCATTGTGGATATCCTGAAAACCCGACTGGCTGGGGGGCCCCCAGGACAGGGTTGGGGACCACTGCTGTAGGATCTCCACTAGTGATTCTGGCTGTGTTAAGAGTAAGAGGGATGTACCATCTCGCCACAGCACCCCCAGGTTGCTGTAATGGTAGGGTCCTGCATGCATATTAGCAGCTGAACCCTAGGTTCAGAGTGGCATTTTGGTTTGGATTTGGACACGAAGGAGCTGATTTTTTTTGCAGTTCCTCTATCGTCACCCAGTATTGCCAGTAATCCTGTGCTGAAACAGGGCAGTAAGTGAGAAGATGAGTCACATCTTTTGATCCACACCCAGTGGTTAGGAAGTAGATATTAGTGCTGCTTTCAGCACTTTTGTGTTTAGTGGTTTTATTTGGGAAGAAGTTTCCTGCCCGTGTGAGAGAAGCGAGGAAGAAAAAAAACATTTCCCTCCCCATTTTTTCAGTTTGATTTTGATCTTTCTGTCTGAAGGATCCCAGTGACTTTTAGAGAGAGGTTGGGAAAATGAAAGAATGCCATTTAGAGGAAAGAGGAGAAATCAGAGGCTCCCCACAGTAGTTTCTGCCAGGAAGAAATAGAAAGGAGAGGTCTGGATATTCTGGAGACAATCACAGGCATTTGGAAGGGAGGATCCATGAGGGAGAGGAGACCCATTCCATTACACTTCCAGCAGCCTAGCAGCCCACTCACAGAAAGAAAGGGGACCACACATACAGATCAGTTTCTGGACTTGGATATGTTTGGTGCCAGTTGTCTACCATTGAACAAGCTGACAGCAAATTTTGAACAGCTTACTCAAGTGTCCAGCCTGATTATTGATTACAGAGGCTAAGAGCCTGACCTTTCACCAACAGAAAGAGACTTTTAACTTGTACCGTGAGCCCATGTACCTAGAGGTCTATCCTTCCCCCACCCCTCCCAAATTCTAAGAATCCATGCCGGTATTTGCTGGAACTTGGCCTGGATTGTGCTTCTTTCTTTCCTAGCCACACACAGAAGAGAGGCGACATCTATTTTGCTGCTTCCACTCTTTATCTCTGTGCTATGTGGAGTTAGGTGCGCCCTTTGCATTATCCAAGTAATCTTTTTGGTTGCTTCTAATATTCTTGGCTAGCTGTGAGTCTGATCAAAAGGATTGTCCCACTATGGTCAAGCCATAATCCGACCATTTCCCCTTTTCTTGAAGACTCAGAATACATCAGGTTAGATTTTCTAGCAATTACCCACACATAGACATAAGAGGAGAAACTCTCCTGTAACTCTGTACTGTAATTATTATTCCTCATCTTTTTTCTTTGTTCCAGTAGGGATGTCAAAAGCAATTAACTGAACTAGAGTCAAGCAGCCTGGATCAATTTCAAAGCAAAAATGCAAAATTTGCCAGGAAATTGCTGGGCCGAAGTATATCAAAAAGTCAGCTGGTGCCATTCTGAAACTCTGCAGCAGTGGGGAAATTAGGGAGCTGTGAACTTGCCTTGGGCATTGAAGGAATGTGGGGGTCAACCACCAGGCGCTTAGATCTATGGTTGGTCAGGTAGGTTTGAATGAAAAGAGTAGTTGGATCACCAGCTGCATCTGGAGCCTGTGTTTAGGATGTGAGGAAACAACAAAGAAATGGATGCCACAGAGAAGTCTTTTTCAATCCTTTAATAAAGGAGACGTGTAGTATTAGTTAAAAACTGCCCGACTCTGGCCGAGTTTCGCCACAATTAGTGGCTGCCTCAGGGGCTACAAACAAACATATAAATAAATGTAATCATAAATACATTAAAAAATCATAAAATCATAAAAAATGCAAATAATGAATGTCAGTCACAAACATATACATATCAATAAAATAGATATATACATATATAAACAAACAATATTTTGAACCTCACAAAAAATTACATAAATATAACAATTACAGAAACATGCTGGCATGTTATTAAAAGGTAAATATTGAAAACAATTTTTGTATGTTACTGATTATGAAAACAGCTATGTTTGCTTTTCACATCAGATGCCCCGTTTTGTGACGTTTCCTTTATTAAAAAATACATAACATCAATTTTTGATTGGTTCAATATGGGGCGGATTTTCAGAGCCCTGCTCGCGTAAATCCGCCCAAAACCGGGCGGATTTACGCGAGCAGGGCCCTGCGCGCCGGGAAGCCTATTTTACATAGGCCTCCCGGCGCGCGCAGAGCCCCGGGACTCGCGTAAGTCCCAGGGTTCTCCGAGGGGGCGTGTCGGGGGCGTGTCGGGGGGCGGGCCCGGTCGTCGCGGCGTTTCGGGGGCGTGTCGGCAGCGTTTTGGGGGCGGGTACGGGGGCGTGGCTACGGCCCGGGGCAGTCAGGGGGCGTGGCCACGCCCTCCATACCCGCCCCCAGGTCGCGGCCCGGCCGCGCGCGGGGATTTACTTCTCCCTCCGGGAGGCGTAAATCCCCGGAGAAAGGTAAGGGGGGGTGTAGACAGGGCCGGGGGGGTGGGTTAGGTAGAGGAAGGGAGGGGAAGGTGAGGGGAGGGCGTTAGAGGATTCCCTCCAAGGCCGCTCCGATTTCGGAGCAGCCTTGGAGGGAACGGGGGTAGGCTGCGCGGCTCGGCGCGCGCCGGCTATACAAAATCGATAGCCTTGCGCGCACCGATCCAGGTTTTTAGCAGATACGCGCGGCTCCGCGCGTATCTACTAAAATCCAGCGTACTTTTGTTTGCGCCTGGAGTGCAAACAAAAGTAGGCTATTCGCGCGCCTTTTAAAATCCGCCCCTATATGCATAATGGGGCGGATTTTCAGAGCCCTGCTCGCGTAAATCCGCCCAAAACCGGGCGGATTTACGCGAGCAGGGCCCTGCGCGCCGGTAAGCCTATTTTACATAGGCCTACCGGCGCGCGCAGAGCCCCGGGACTCGCGTAAGTCCCGGGGTTTTCGGAGGGGGCGTGTCGGGGGCGTGTCGGGGGCGGGCCCGAACTGCGCGGCATTTTCGGGGCGTGTCGGGAGCGTTCCGGGGGCGGGCCCGGGGGCGTGGCTACGGCCCGGGGCGGTCCGGGGGCATGGCCGCGCCCTCCGTACCCGCCCCCAGGTCGCGGCCCGGCGCGCAGGAGGCCCGCTGGCGCACGGGGATTTACGCCTCCCAGAGGGAGGCGTAAATCCCCCAACAAAGGTAAGGGGGGGGTCTAGACAGGGCCGGGCGGGT
This sequence comes from Rhinatrema bivittatum, assembly GCF_901001135.1. Lineage (NCBI taxonomy): Eukaryota > Metazoa > Chordata > Amphibia > Gymnophiona > Rhinatrematidae > Rhinatrema > Rhinatrema bivittatum. The sequence goes on along the minus strand of NW_021820719.1, from coordinate 232,924 downwards.
GGGTTAGGTAGAGGAAGGGAGGGGAAGGTGAGGGGAGGGTGTTAGAGGATTCCCTCCGAGGCCGCTCCGATTTCGGAGCGGCCTCGGAGGGAACGGGGGTAGGCTGCGCGGCTCGGCGCGCGCCGGCTATACAAAATCGATAGCCTTGCGCGCGCCGATCCAGGTTTTTTAGTAGATACGCGCGGCTCCGCACGTATCTACTAAAATCCAGCGTACTTTTGTTTGCGCCTGGAGCGCAAACAAAAGTAGGCCTATTCGCGCACCTTTTAAAATCCGCCCCAATAATTTTGGATATTACCCGTGCTTTTTATTGAAGACGCTTGAGACATTTCTATTTGGAGAATTAGTTTCCCTTAAAGCAGTGCTTTCATTTGTTTTTACTTTGCTGCGTTTTCACTTGCATTTATACTTATCACCACTATGTTCAGTCAGTGTTTTAGAAAGTAGTCAGAGTTGGTGAATAAAATATTCCCCAGAAATAACATCTTTCCCGGTTAAGAAACATTTTAGATTATCAAGTGCTTGTTACTCAAGACTCATTTTATTTTAGCTTTGCATTGGTGTTTTTTAAAGTAGTGGTCCCATTTGTAATCAATTTTATGGGTACTGTCTCCAGCTTGCTTATTAGAGGACAGTTAAAGTATATATAGATTAAGAAGATTTTCCTAATATGAATTTTTATTTTTTTCCCTATGTTTAATTGTTAAACCCCATGTGGTTCTAATTAAAGATGCTCTTAAAGAATCACGTTTACAAATGGCGGCTTAGGAGAGAAATTTAAGAGCTTTGTATTTAACACCCTACTTATTATGTTTTATTAACAACTGTTCTCTAAGATTTTTATATATTTTTTTTATATTTTTATTTTTTTATTTGTATTTATATATCAACTTTATTTATTATTATCTAAGTTTCCATTTTATAAGAATACACAAACAAAGGGGTTTTACAGCCGATATTTATTCCAGGCAATATTTTAACAAAATATTTTTTCTATTATATGGCGCCATTAATAGTACCAATAGAACCATACATATAACCTATTGTACTGTAGGTGTGTTATCTTAATTTTTAATGAATATTTTTGGTTCACTGTTATAAATGAGTTGTTTTGATGTCTTTTAGATATATGTGCACTGCGGATGTTAATTTGGATTTCCAATTTATCATTGTTCTCATATATAAGGTATCATTTTATTTCGCTATGTGTGTAGGTACCTCTGTTCATATTGATGTTGCTCACATGCTCTGTTTATATTGATGTTCATATTGATGTTGTTCACATGCTCTTCTTTTCATTTCCTCTGTCACTTTTAATTAATTTATTGTTTTAGTTATTTTTGTAATTGTTATATTTATGTAATTTTTTGTGAGGTTCGAAATATTGTTTGTTTATATATGTATATATCTATTTTATTGATATGTATATGTTTGTGACTGACATTCATTATTTGCATTTTTTATGATTTTATGATTTTTTAATGTATTTATGATTAAATTTATTTATATGTTTGTTTGTAGCCCCTGAGGCAGCCACTAATTGTGGCGAAACTCGGCCAGAGTCGGGCAGTTTTTAACTAATACTACACGTCTCCTTTATTAAAGGATTGAAAAAGACTTCTCTGTGGCATCCATTTCTTTGTTGTTTCCTCACGGCTTTATTGGATCGCCTATCTTGTTGCTTTTTGGGCCCATTCCTGTGTTTAGGATGGGCTGCCAAGTCCCTTGAAATTGTGTCTAATGAGGGGGTGGGATGCGGGAGTTGTGCCAGGGTACCAAGATCCCCTCTTACTTGTGGGTTTGGGGGGATATTTGGGCCTTGTTAATGTCTCAGGGGGATGATAAAACCCTTCATTGTTAGCCAGCCCTTTCACTTTGGACCAGTTGATGTGCAGCAATCACATGCTACGGGTTTTGGCTTAGCCAGGGTAGCAGCTGCATTTTAGTAGGCACACCACAGAAAATGTTGGGCATCACCCATAATGGGGTGTTTTACCACACACATTAACATTTTTAGCATGTGCACGCTAAAGAAATATTAGCACATGTTTTAGAGCATAGGCTCCTTTATCTAAAACTTTGTCAGCATGTGGACGAATTGTCAAGCCAAGAAAGCTTCTTGAATCTGAACCTGTGAGAGATGTGTGGCATGGGAAGGTGGGTGTGGGAGCTTCAGGTGCAGGGGCTCTGTCTGCGAGCAGCTTGGGAAGTTTCTTCTTAGGACGGAAATTTAGCAGAGCCTTGGAATCCACTTCAGTGCCGAACGTAACCTGGCTCACTTTCCTGGATTTTGTTTCTTTCTTTCTGTTTTGATATTTAGATTTTTCCATTTTTATTCTATTTTCTTATCCCTTCCTTGTCATTGGTGTTTGTTTCAGACCGTTTCCTTTAAAACACCATTTTAATCTCTCCTTTCCACCTCTGTCCCTCTACTTCTTTCCTCCATTGACACTATCCCATCTCTCTTGTAAATGTGCCAACCTTCCCTTTTATTTAGCACAGAAAGCTATAATTGTACCACTTTGTCCTTCCATTAATATTATTTACTTCAGGGGACATTAACACTGCTCTCTCTGCCCCCATCAGCCTGTCTCACTTGTCTTTCACTCCCCACATAATCTTGCTGCTCTCTCTCTCCTCTCCCTTCCTCTCTCTTTCCCTCAGAACATAGCCTGTCACTCTCCACGCCTTGTTTCCCTCCCCCAGGCCTTCTCACACTTCTCTTCCGTAGTCGTATAACCCGGTCACTCAGGGGGATGTCCTGGTCCTGATGGGAGGGATCCCTTGGAAACAGGCAGCTCGTTCTGCTCCAATGCAGGAAGGAAGGGGGCAGCCAAAAATCTTCCACCTGGATCTTGAACTGAAGTCCGTTCCCTTTTTTTAATAACGTTTAACATCGGAGTTCCTCCTTGCAGCAGGTCGCCACCTCCTCCTTCCTGACTGAGGGGTATGGAAGGGTAGGTCTTCCCTAACCCGCTCAGCCCCAGAAGCCAGGTTCCCCGTTCCCGGAGTCCAGGTGGTGTATAGAGTCTCACAAAGCTCCTAACACTAAAAATCTTTCCAATACCCAAAAAACAATCCAGAGGAAAAATCCCAATCAGCCTCCCGACCCTTATCAGCATCGCCGGACAGTATGTGTCTGACTCCTCTGATTGGGCCTGAAAAAAAATCCAACACAAGTAAAGCTCCTCACCGCCTCCCAACTCTAAGTAAAGCGTAAGGGACTGCCCAGAGCCTCTCTGGAGTGAGCTGTTTAAAAACTCTTGCAGGGAGACAGCACCCTCAAAAGGAGGGGCTGCATTTGAATGGTAACCTCCCCCCGTCACGAATCTACACGCTTACAAGCTAAAGGTTCACCTGGGCCTTAATGGTAACAGAACTGCTTGTTTCTTACCTCCACAAGCTGCTTTTCACAGGAGCGATGACTGCACACAGTTTTAATCCTCTGTGCTGAGCATATGATTTAAAATTCACAGCTGTAGTGAGAGGTCATTGGGTTTGCTTAATATATCACCAAATATCTTCTCATAGAAAAATACAAGGGATTTAAGGTCTGTGGCCTATTCCTGGCCTTCTTGAGAGTTTTGAATCCATCTCCTCAGTTTGCCATAGGCTTCCTCCCTCTTTCGAATAAATCACCACGGGAGTACATACGAGAATCTCCTTTACTACTCAGTAGGGGCATAACATTCGTCATAGTGCCCAGTGCCAACTTCCATTGGGACTGGCACCAGCCATAGCATTTCCTACTTCTCACCTACACAGGATCAGAAGTAGCGTAGTAAGGACCCACGTGGGTGGGAAGGAGGAAATGCTATGGCCGCCCCTGTCAACAAAAACAGTAGCATGAGCACGCACAGTGGCACATGAGCAGTAGAAAAGTAAGCCGAGGGCTTGACCAGCCTCAGAAGGAGTATAAGGAAGAGCATCAGGCCCTCCTAGCATTAAAAGCAGCATGGGGAAAATCCATGGGGGCCTTGAGAGCAGAAGGAGGAAGAGCTGTGGGGTCTATATGTAACCAGAAAAGAACCTTTACAGCCCCCATAGACAGAAGAAAAAGGAAGCTCCCATCAGCTATGGGAGCTAAAAGAGGAGGCTGTTCTATGTGTGCCTCTAAAGAGGTGAAAAAATGTGTGAGTGCGCGTGTGTGTGTGAGAGCGACAGAACATGCGCGTGAGATTGAGAGAACGTGTGTGTGTGTGTGTGTGTGTGTGTGAGAGTATGTGTGAAAGCGAGAGAGTATGGGTGTGGGTGTGGGTGTGGGTGTGAGCGTGAGATTATATGTGTGTATGTGTATGAGCAAGAGAGAATTTGTGTGTGTGAGAGTGAGAGCATGTGTGTGTGTGAGAGAGTGTGAAAGAGTATGCTTCCATGTGTTTATGTGAAAGTGAGAGAGCATGTGTGTTTATGTGTATATGTGAGAGAACAAGAGAACATGTGTGTGTGAGAGTGAGAGAGCGTGTTTATGTTTGAGAGTGTGAAAGCATTTGGGTGTGTAAAAAACAGAGAGGAGAATGTGCGCAACAACCCCCTCTGTCCTCCTGCTAATTCAAGATAATCCCATGGCATCTGTTTTTATATCTTTGTTTTAATTATCAGATGTTATTTGGATTTACTGTTTTGAATTATTTTATTGATGTCTGAAAAAATTTTATATGAGTTTTTTGTTCCCATAATATCTTTATTAATTATTCAAATCAACAATAAACAAATACAGTTACAACCCCTCCTATATCAACTAACAAAGTAGTAATTTTATTTTGAGTGTTAGGTGATCAAAAGGCAGGAATTATACCAAGTATATCATACTATCAAACTCCAAATTTCCACGATAACATTGAGATACAATTACAATTTGAATTTTGAATGAAGATCTTTGAAAATTTCCCACAATAAACCTTTGGCTTCATGTACAAGGTTTTAAATTCCATACACTGTAACCCAAATCATTTCTTCTCTCCACATATCAATGCGTGATGGGGTCTGTAGCCAACCTTTTCACATTATACACCTCTTAGCAATTAAGCAACACTTACTGAGAAACAAGCCAAGAATACACAGAGTAGATGAAAGGGGAAAACTCACACAGAACAAGGACTTGTACCATGTGATCCCAAAATGTATCAATAGAAAAGTTATTCTATTCGTCATTTGGTTTAAAATTTTGGTTCGCTTTCTAGGTATGGTCTGCTGTTATGATCTTTTATATTTCATGATTTTACTGACTGATGTTTTATGAGAGAGGGGGATGTTTCTGTTTTTCCATTGTTGTACTGTATACAGAGTCTGGATTGTGGTTTCTAGTTCACATTTTTTTGTCTGCATATTTCTGTTTATGTTTTATGGTGCCTTTATTCTGTATTGGTTCAAGGTTGGTCGTTGTTCTACATGTATGACCAACACGGGCCCTAGCTTTTACAGTCTGGGGTACTGATGCGCAGACTTTAGGGAAAAAGCACAGGACTCCTTCTTCGGCCAAGTCCAAAAGCAAACCACGTCAAGCAGCACAGTCTGAATTTTCAAGAAGGCTCCTCAGCAGTAAAAATATATAAAGCTTGATGGTAAACTCCTCGGAGTGGCAGTTGCTACCCTTAACAGAAACAGAGGGGTAACCTGCATGGAGTTGCTACCATGGGAAACTTGCTGGGCAGACTGGATGGACCATTTGCTCTTTTTCTGCCGTCAATACTCTGTTACTATGATATGAAATAAGATATTCTGCTAGCATGTGGTTTATGTGTAGGGATCTCTAGCAGTCAAGCTTGTTCTGTTTTCCTAACAGGAGGTGTATTGGTGTTTAGGGCCTGGTGTAATAGTTGCACTGCAGGTAGTAAGTGTTATTTTGGCATGGGATTTAATATAATGTACATGTAATTCACTTAACTCATGGCTTTCTAAGGGCCAAGCCCACACCCATCATGCATTACATTAGGCCAAATACTATATGAGTTCTAAGGGTCTATTTGCAGGATCTTCTGGTTGGCATCACAACAGTACATGTAAATCTAATATAAATAGGGTCTATTTGCAGGATCTTCTGGTTGGCATCACAACAGTGCATGTAAATCTAATATAAATACTGTAAGTGATATTTGTGACTCAGAAGACTGTACTTTTCATGTAAAATCTGTTGTTATAAATGCACAGTATTTTGTGTGCAAGGAAGCTATCACCCGGGGCACTGGGGAACATGCAAGGCCTTAAGGTTCGCTTAGGGCGACTATTACTCTTGCATGAGCCCTGAGCCTGTCCTGAGGTTTCTTCGGAGCTTCCTCAGAGTCAAGGCTGGCCGAGACCATTTTTTTCTTGTAGGACCATGCAACAGAATAGAGACTGCCGGGCCCTGAGACTGGTGCCAGTGTCACAGCCATTCTTAAGGGCTTTGCCCCATTCCATGAGGGTCCTCATGGAACGGGTAAGTGGGGAGCCTGGTTGGTTCCTGGCCCCGGCACATTTTTCAGGTTTGGGGGCTGGGTCGGGGCCTAGGTCCATGCAGGTGCACCTCCAACCTGGTCATTCACCTAACGCCCCTGCTACTCATCATTCCACGTCTTCCAGAAATCCTTTATAAATGGGTCGCATATTCCTCCAGGAGCTTGCAGCTTTCTTTCTCTACCATACCGTGTTTGTTTATTTAATCTCCGTTGTTAATCGCTGAACCGCTGCAGTTCAGAGTGATGAGCAAACATTTTCACAAAACACATAGCATCACAAAACAATTTTACACTAAAATTACACTGGTAGTAATTAAAATCACTAACTAATTAAACAAAACATAAGTAATCAGATTGAGAAGCAGCACGGCATACTTAGCTAATGCCAATCAAAAGTCACTTAAACAAAATCCTGTGAAGAGCCTGCTGGAATAATCCTAGGGATTCTCGCTGTCTCCGCTCCTTCACTGGCAGCTGCTGTCTGCACACGCTGACTTGTCATTCAACACTGCATATCTATTTATCTATATTCTGCTTTTTGGCACCAAGGCAGATTACATTCAGGTGCTGCAGGTATTTCCCTATCCCAACAGGGCTCATAATCTAAGTTTTGTACCTGAGGCAATGGAAGGTAAAGTGACTTACCCAAGGTCACAAGGAGCGACAGCAGGACTCGAACGCTGGTCTCCTGATCCATAGCCCTCTACTCTCACCACTAGACTACTCCCCCACTCTGCATGATAATTTAACATATCGGAGTTCACCATTCTCTGGTCATACCCTGTGACCCAAGATCAAAAGTCATCTCTTCCCTCAACTTCTTTCTGTTTCCCTTCTCCCCTTTCAAATTCTCTCTCTCCCCCTCTCCATTCCCATCTCCCTTTCACTCTCTCTTCAGCATCACTGCCCAGTCACTCTCTCCCCCCATGCCTTGCCCTCTTCCCTGTCTCTATCACTGCCTCTTCTGCTTCTCTGGAGTCGCTCTCTGTTTTTCCTCTTCAGTCTCTCTATCTCCCATTACTCGCTGCCTGACATAACGAAGCACCAGCAAAGTTCTCGAGATGCCGCTGCCTCTCCATCCACCCCATTGCCACAGTCTGAGCACCGCATTATGGCTCACACAGCACAGCTTTGAAGACAATGAGGGCCTGACTGCAGCATGGAGTCCCTTAAAACTGTCCTCAGGCTTCTCTGAGATGATCATGGGAGCAGTCCCATTAATGGGATTTTATCAGGACCTGGAAAAGATTGAGGAGCTAGAGAAATGTTCTATATATATAACCAAGAGATCATGTACTTTGGTGGGACTCTTAGGAGCTGTGCAGAGACAGTTTAAAAATAATCGTATTGCTAATGCACAGAAATCCTGATTTCACAGTAAGCATACAGCTCTGATCAGAATGGATGCTAATACATTTCCTGTGCGCGTCTGAAATACTTCAGAATACACAGGAGGGTGTATGAGAAAGAGGTGCCCATTAAGGTTTCTGATCAGAAGTGACCTTTCCCCGACAGATCATCTTCAGTATCCTCTCCTGGATCTGCTTTGTCTTCACCCCATAGATGATGGGATTTACCATGGGGGGGACAAGGAGGTAGATATTGGCCACAGTAATGTGAACAGAAGGGGCCACCTTGTTCTTAAACCTCTGTATAAAAACGGAGAAGAGAGATGACGTGTAAAAGACAGCAATCACGCAGACGTGGGCAGTGCAGGTGCTAAAAGCCTTTGCCCGGGTATCCTTCGAAGAGAGGTTCATGACAGATTTAAGTATCAGTGCATAAGACAAAGCGATAAGCAGCACGTCGAGCCCACCTATGAACAGAGACACGCTCAACCCATACACAAAGTTGACTGTAATATCTGCACAGGCCAGCTTTGCTACAGACATGTGCTCACAGTACGTGTGATGAATGACGTTGCTGTTACAGAATGGCAGTCTTTTGAGAAGGAAGGAAACTGGAGAAACAAGCACTGCACTTCTCATTAAAACGATGACCACCATTTTTGCTAAGAGTGTGTTGGTTAGGATAGCCGTGTATCTCAGGGGGTTGCACACTGCAATGTAGCGATCTAAGGCCATTAGCATCAGGATTCCAGATTCAATACTTGCCAGGCCATGAATTAGAACCATCTGCAACAGACAGACATCGAAATGTATTTCCTCAAGTTTGAACCAAAAGATTCCAATTGCCTTTGGAAGTGAGGAGGTAGACAAAGCAAGATCAATCCCTGCCAACACAGAAAGAAGAATATACATGGGCTGGTGGAGGCGTGCTTCGGTTTTGATAATAAAGAAGATAAGACAATTTGCTATAACTGTAATCACATACATCAAACTGAATGGGATGGAGATCCAAATGTGCACATCTTCCAGTCCTGGAATACCCTTCAGGATGAAGAATGGAGGCTGGAATTGGGTGTTATTGAGAAACAACATGATGCTTTTGCCGTCAGACTTAGTTCCACGGAAGCATTCTTGACCTACACAGAATGCAAAATTTAAAAAGAGGCTAATGAGAACCAACCAAAAGCTAAACTTAAGAAATCTTCAAATTAACAAACTTTGGAGAAAATCTTCCAAAAAGAAGAAATGAACACCAATTCATGTTTCTATGCATTGCATTGTATTAAAGAGTCAAGTTAAAAATGGAAAGAAAATATTCAAAATAGCCAAGTGAAATGCTTTCAGCCTGTTGGTTAGGGAACATCTCAGCTGGAATTATAGAATAGTCTACATTCTGATCATGAGGCATTAGTTCTACGCCAACAGCACCTCTTATTGGTTAAGTTGCTGAAACTCTCTATTTATTTTAAAGGCTTTCTTGCCTGCATAATCCCAAGATCCAAGCAGGTTACAATAAAAACATGAATTAATAAAATGCACACAATAAGTAATATCAAAAATAACCATAAGCACAACATAGAAGCCCTTCTTGTATTATAATCTTTAAATAACCAGCATTGCTTACACCGACAGAGGAAAGCGAGGGTATTACTGCACACTTGTGGGAGTAGGACTTACTGCTGTGGCATAGTTGATGCAACCTTGTAGGTGAATCTACAAGGTTTATGCCAACAGCTGGTGAATGTGTTCTGAAATGGGACAGACTGAAGCTTCACCTCTACCAGCTGTTGTGTGTGCCGGCCACGGCAGGCACTTGACCAGGCCCACTTACCTCATTTGCCTGCTCCAGCTCCTGGTTCCACATCCCTTGCGGCCATGGGCAGCCGCCTGCACACCCGAGTTGCCTCCAGCACTCCAAGCTCCTCCGTGGACCTTCCAGCTCCGCGGAGGGTCTCCCCGCATGGCTCACGGGGAGACGCCACCATCCTGCGCCACGCCACCTCCTAGGCATGCGCGCACGCATCTGTTCATGCTTTAAAGGGGCCACGGCGGGAAACCACCCCGCGGCCCCGGTGGATGACGTCACTCGGTCCCGGTATATAAGGCTGGGCCCAGCCAGTGCTTCCTTGCCTTGGCAACAGGTCTCCATGCTAGTTGTGTGCTTAGTTGCTTGTTCTTGTACTTCGTCTATGTTCCTGGTTCCTGATCCTGCTTGTTCCTGTTCTCCGTCCAGGTACCTGTTCCTGTGTTCCGTGTCTACCCTGCTCGTCTACGCTACTGATTGACTTCTGGCTTGACCCCTGCTTCGTCTGACCACGCTACTGATTGACTCCTGGCTTGACCCCTGCTTCGTCTGACTACAATACTGATTAACTTACGGTTTGACCTCTGCTTGCCTGACCATTCCCGGACTGTCTCCTGGGTTTGACCTGTACCCATTCTACCGTCTATCCTTGCTTGCCACCTGTCTGACCACAGCCTGCTCCATTACGCCCCTAGTGGTATCTTTCTGGACTTGGCCTCTCAGGCTTCGGCCTTCTTCCACCTAGGTGCACCTGTCTTCCCTGCTGTTCTCCATTGGCGCCTGGGTCTCTGGAACTCTGCCTCGTCCAGTCATCCTAACTGCCACTGCTGATCTCTGGCTGATCCTACCATCATACCCGGGAAGTCCTCAGACGGAGGCCTACTTAAGACCAGCCAGCCCCAATATACTAAGAGCCAAAAGAAAAAAAAGTATGTGAGAGAAAAAAAAGTGTGAATGGTCTTCTGCCGGCTATTCTATTAAGTTCACTTACGGGCGGATTTTCAGAGCCCTGCTCGCGTAAATCCGCCCAAAACCGGGCGGATTTACGCGAGCAGGGCCCTGCGCGCCGGGAAGCCTATTTTACATAGGCCTCCCGGCGCGCGCAGAGCCCCGGGACTCGCGTACGTCCCGGGGTTCTCGGAGGGGGGCGTGTCGGGGGCGGGGCCGGAGCGCGCGGCGTTGCGGGGGCGTGTCGGCAGCGTTTTGGGGGCGGGTACGGGGCGTGGCTACTGCCCGGGGGCGTGGCCGCGCCCTCCGTACCCGCCCCCAGGTCGCGGCCCGGCGCGCAGCAGGCCCGCTGGCGCGCGGGGATTTACGTCTCCCTCCGGGAGGCGTAAATCCCCCGACAAAGGTAAGGGGGGGGTGTAGACAGGGCCGGGTGGGTGGGTTAGGTAGGGGAAGGGAGGGTAAGGTAAGGGGAGGGCAAAGGAAAGTTCCCTCCGAGGCCGCTCCGATTTCGGAGCGGCCTTGGAGGGAACGGGGGGAGGCAGCGCGGCTCGGCGCGCGCAGGCTATACAAAATCGATAGCCTTGCGCGCGCCGATCCAGGATTTTAGTGGATACGCGCGGCTCCGCGCGTATCTACTAAAATCCAGCGTACTTTTGCTTGAGTCTGATGCGCAAGCAAAAGTAGGCTGATCGCGCTTCTTTTAAAATCTACCCCTTAGAGAATAGCAACTGCTATTACTAGCAACGGTAACATGGAATAGACTTAGTGTTTGGGTACTTTCCAGGTTCTTATGGCCTGGATTGACCACTGTTGGAAACAGGATGCTGGGCTTGATGGACCCTTGGTCTGAGCCCAGTATGGCATTTTCTTATGTTCTTACCCAAGGGATCAACCTGCGGGGAACGAGGGTTGGTATTGGCAAAGCTCCAGTCGGCCTCCGTCAATCAGCCAGCTCTTCCTACCAATGATAGGGACCGTTAGGGCTTGCCCTGAAGGTAGCGTCAACCCCATCTCAGACCAAGGGTCCACCTCCAGCGCAACACCAGCTGCCTCTCCCGCAGGTAAAGCCCATGAGTTCTTGCAGCCAGCAGTACTTAGGTGGGTTGCTAGGGCACAGGGAAGTGCAAGAGTCCAGAAACACCAGAGCCAAGAAAGGCAGCAGACTAGAGATATGGGGGAACATGCCAATGGTCAGGGCAGGAGGCAAGCAAGCATAGTCAGGTCCAAGGCAATGATCATATCCAGGTGGAAGGCAAGAGTAATCGGATCCAAGGCAATGGTCAGGTTCAGATGACAGGCAAGAGTGTTCAGGTCCAAGGCAAGAAGTCAGTACAAGGAGATCAGGCCACAGGATGAATGAGACACTGAATGAGGTGAGTTGGGCAAGGCAAGACTGGATGAGGCAGGCTGGACAAAGCAAGGCTAGAGAGACAGAATGGGCAAGGCAAGGCTAGATAAGACACACTGGACAAGGCAAGGCTGGAATACTGAAACACAGGAACACAAGAGCAATTCACACTGCTCTAGGCAGGAGATCTGTAGCTGAGCCGGGGTTAGGCAGTCCAGGGAACCTCTATATAGTCAGGGCTTGGTGATGTCATCCTAAGGCACCATGGGGCTTTTCCTGCATGAGCCATTCAAGAGACAATATGCGCTGCATGCGCACACCTATGGAGACCTCAGGGAGGGGCAGGAGCATGGAGGCATTCAGGCAGTGTCAGAGCTGCATCGAGAGCTGGGGCTGTTGGCTTTCGACATCATTGCTGGTGTGAGTTGAATACTGTAATCAATCAAGGCCTACCCCATGGACTGCCAAACATAAAAATAGCCTTAATTCATACGCACACTGAAAGAAAGATGCTCTTCGAGTCCATAATATAGGTCCAGCCACATTAAACATCTTCTCTTTGGTTTCTGCTAATCTTACATGAAAGGAAGGAACATCAAGAAGATTCTAGCTGCTAGATCTTAAGGCCCTTAAATTTTTATGGATTTTCAACACGAAATTAATACAAGCTGGAGTTTCTCCAGTCAGTGAGTAAGGATTTTGAACTTTAGCTGCTAATCTATGGGAAACCAGTGCAAGAGGAGAAGAATTGACGTGATATGTTCTCTAGAGCTAACACCCATCAAAGCCTGAGCTTCAGAGTTCTGAATCACCTGCAAATATCATAGCGCAGAATGTGGGAGCCCCAAGTACTGTGAATTGCAATAGTCAGGACATGGTATATCAAAATCTGCAATGCCATATGAAAATTAGTTAATGATAGACAGGGCCTCAGTTTTCATAATATTCAAAGCTTAAAAAAGCACTTCCAATTATAGCTTTAACCTAGGTTTTCAAAAAAAGTTCAAGCTCCAATCGAATACCTATATTTCTATAATGCTGTGCAATCAGCCTTAAGAACATAAGAACAAAACAAACTGCTATACTGGATGAGACCAAGGGTCCATCAAGCCCAGCATCCTGTTTCCAACGTGGCCAAACCAGGCCACAAGAACCTGGCAATTACCCAAACACTAACAAGATCCCATGCTACTGATGCAATTAATAGCAGTAGCTATTCCCTAAGTAAACTTGATTAATAGCCGTTAATGGACTTCTCCAAGAACTTATCCAAACCTTTTTTGAACCCAGCTACACTAACTGCACTAACCACATCCCCTGGCAACAAATTCCAGAGCTTAATTGTGCGTTGAGTGAAAAAGAATTTTCTGCAATTAGTTCAAAATGTGCAATTTGCTAACTTCATGGAGTGCCCCCTAGTCCTAGTGCCCCCACCATCTCTCACTATTTTAAAGACCTCTATCATATCCCCCCTCTGCCTTCTCTTCTCCAAGAGCTCTAACCTCTTTAGCCTTTCCTCATAGGGGAGCTGTTCCATCTCCTTTATCATTTTGGTCGTCCTTCTCTGTACCTTCTCCAGTGCAACTATATCTTTTTTGAGAATTGGTGACCAGAATTGTACACAGTACTCAAGCCTTGCACATTCCACAATCTGAAATGAAGCAGGACTATTCTTGTCTCAAAAACGATTTACTACCATCAATTCTACCATCAATGCATATCCAGTAGGGATGTGAATCGTGTGATCGATCGTCTTAACGATCGATTTTAGCTGAGGGGGGCGGAAATCTGATCATTTTAGTTTTTTTGGTTAAAAAATCATTTTATCGGGGGAGGGCGGGAAAACCGGCACACCAAAACAACCCTAAAACCCACCCCGACCCTTTAAAATAAATCCCCCACCCTCCCGAACCCCCCCAAAATGTTTTAAATTACCTGGGGTCCAGTGGGGGGGTCCCGGCGCAATCTCCAGCTCTCTGGCCACGGCTGCATTAATAGAAATGGCGCCGGTGGCCCTTTGCCCTAATCATATAACAGGGCAAAGGTAGCGCCGGCGCCATTTTGGTTCCTGGCTCCCGACGTCACGAGTGCAGGAGATCGCTCCCGGACCCCCGCTGGACCCCCAGGGACATTTGGCCAGCTTGGGGGGGCCTCCTGACCCTCACAAGACTTGCCAAAAGTCCAGCGGGGGTCCGGGAGCGACCTCCTGCACGCGGGCCGTATTGCCAATATTCAAAATGGCTCCGGCGCTACCTTTGCCCTCACTATGTCATACGGGCGATGTCGGCCATGCCAGAGGTTCACACGCCGACAGGTAGCCGGTGCACGCAACCTCAGCGCACAATTAAACTCTGGAATCTGTTGCCAGAGGATGTGGTTAGTGCAGTTAGTATAGCTGTGTTTAAAAAAGGATTGGATAAGTTCTTGGAGGAGAAGTCCATTACCTGCTACTAAATAAGTTGACTTAGAAATTAGCCACTGCTATTACTAGCAACGGTAACATGGAATAGACTTGGTTTCTGGGTACCTGCCAGGTTCTTGTGGCCTGGATTGGCCACTGTTGGAGACAGGATACTGGGCTTGATGGACCCTTGGTCTGACCCAGTATGGCATGTTCTTATGTTCTTATGCTCTCCAAGGTGTAGAGGGTGCTCATATGAGGGATAGTTTGATATTACACTCTAAGGTGCAAAATATAGAAACAGGTTGAGAATTAAGAACTTGCATTTTAAAAATGTCCAGTGAATAAATTATTATTGTCTGCAATTGAGTTGTTTGAGAAATACCAATTGGAAATTTTATTTCTTCAGATAATTGTCTTTCTCTATCCTAAATGTATTACCTCCTGAAAAGTAAAAGGGATATTTCCTTTGAAGGAGGGATGGACCCACTTAGAGTGGACCCTTCTTCCTTCTCTGTATTTCTTGAGTCCTCTGTACACAATATTTCCTTGAGAGCTACCTATTGCTTTCCTTTGCTTTGTAACGGGACAAGGATCTGGTTTTTCAAATATTCTGTTATATTTTATTTATTTATTTATTTAACATTTTTATATACCGGGATTCATGTAAAAATTTACATGTCATCTCGGTTTACATTGTAACTCAGAAAACAGGCATGTAAGAATGCAATTACATAGAACAGGGCATAAAAACTTGGATCACAATAAAAGGGGAAAACACATATTTATATTATAAGGCGCATAAAATATATTATAAGGGTCAAGAAAGGAGACATGAAAGAGGAACCATGTTTAGTCTTGCTGAGGATCTATGTACATACTGAAATTAAGAAAAACTTTGAAGTGAGCTGCTGTAGCGAAGGGTTGCTAAATTCTACATGTGGCGTGAGTGGAATAGACTGTAATTTAGCCTGTTGGCTAGTGTGGTGTTGTCGAGGTATGTCATTGTCATAATTGGAAAGCTTGCTCAAATAATAAGAAAAGTTTGTTCTGTGGCCAACGGTTATATGTGTTGCTGGATATATCACAAATTACACAAAATTATAGAATGCAATTTGTACAGTTGAAACAGAGAGTTATAGCTTTAGGTGCTACATTCCTTCTCTAGTAACCTGCAAGGCCGATCAGATCGGCATACAAAGGATCTCTCCAGGCTCCCCCTAATAAATCCACTAGTCACACCTCCATTCAGAAACGAGCCTTGTCCACTGCCGGACCCTATCAATGGAATCTACTTCCCCCAGAACTTCGCTGGGAACAATGCCCTTTCTCCTTCAGAAAGAAACTGAAAACTTGGCTGTTCATTCAAGCTTTCCCTTGATGGGTCACTCCACAACTAGCGAAGACAATCACCCCTTATTTTCACAGTTTCCCACCCCCCCCCCTTCTCCTGGATCGTTCCTGCCACAGTTCGATTTTACATATCAGGCCATCGTCTAAGCTAGTATCATACGTTGATTGTTACTTACTTTACACTTGTTAGAGTTATGTTAAACTAATTTCTCTCGCTCTTAATTCTCCTGTACTGTAAATCCCTGTTCATTGTAACTTTTTCTTCTATTTTATTGGTTACCCCTGGTTACGCTGTAAACCGGTACGATAAGCCCTTCATCTTGAGCATCGGTATATTAAAAGAATTTAAATAAAATAAATAAATAAATAAATAAATAAATAAATAAATAAGTAAGTGCCTGGTGGCATATATCGAGAATAATTTTATTTTAAATGACTCATTACATCTTGATACCTTTCGTTAAGATAAATCAGGTGGTTAGACATGTAGGGTAACATTATAAATAGACCTCCTGATAGGAGAAAATTCTTTTTCACTCAACGCACAATAAAGCTCTGGAATTTGTTGCCAGAGGATGTGGTTAGTGTAGTTAGTGTAACTGAATTTAAAAAGGTTTGGATAAGTTCCTAAAGGAGAAGTCCATAAACTGCTATTAATCAATAAGGAATAGCCACTGCTATTAATTGCATCAGTAGCATGGGATCTTCTTAGTGTTTGGGTAATTGCCAGGTTCTTGTGGCCTGGTTTGGCCTCTGTTGGAAACAGGATGCTGGGCTTGATGGACCCTTGGTCTGACCCAGCATGGCAATTTCTTATGTTCTTATGTTCTTATTACTTGCTTTCCCCATGACGAGGACTAAGATATATTTTTTTATCTGTGGTTGTTAAGACATTTCCTTCATTGTTTTCTTGATTTACATCATTTTATTTTTTTTCATTTATTGTAACTGAATAAAGCATAATAAAATAGAAATAAAAGAAATTAGCACTGGACACACCAGAACTTCTGATACTGAGAGATTTTAACTGGCACTTTGAGAACCCCAAACATAGTGCAGGCTTCCTATCCTCAGCACATGCATTAAGTCTGCACAAATGAACTTTGTACACTGGAGCTCTCATTTATTGATTTATTTATTTAGTTAGTTAATACATTTTTTACCTCAGGTCCTATTACAATTGGTCCCTCTAAGGATAAAACAGAATAAAACCAAACATGAAAACAATATAGTAACGGATATTAAAATCAAACATAGCTGACTGCATAACACATTCATTAACTTTCTACTTATCTACAATATGAGAGGAAGTAGAGGATCAATCCACAAACTCAAAAGCAACCCAGTGATTTCCTATGATCGCTCTATGATCAATTATCACATTTGAACTAAACATATGGCCAACCAGTACATAACACTGCAGATCTAAACCAAAAAAAGAGAAAATTGATACTGTCTAAATTAGCGAAATTCTAAGCAATTAAATAAACTTCCAACAAGATCAACTCAATAAACTAGTCAACCACTAGAACAAAACCTGTAAAATAACCCTGAACCAAGTAGGTTCAGAGCTCTATGCTGGGATTTTCATAAAATATAAGACAAAATAGATTATATCAAAACAGGAAAGAAAACGGGAAAAGAAGAAGACAGTATAGAATGGATGCTATCCTTCTAAATATTCAGGAAAACTTTAAATGAAACAAAAAATAAAACACCTACCGGTACTACTCCAACCTATAAAGGAAGCAAAAGCAGCCAGTAGAGAACTATTCCACATTATTCATGGTCTTCTGGTTTGCTCCACAACTTCACAACAACAGACTGAAAATGAAAACACCCCTGCTTGCATACCACAACAAAAGAGCTGACATACCAATAAAAAACCTAACTGTTGAGTCTTACCCAGAAACTAAAACTAAACCAATTACCAAAACAGATCACAAATCCATATCAGGAGAAATTACAAAAGGAAACATCAACGTAAACACGAGTATCCCCAATATAAACAAAAATAGAAAGCCAGAAATCAAGAAGATAAAACTACCCCACAGCAAAATAAACTATGCCAATAAAGAGAAAGATGCAGAACACATCAGTGCATCTGAAAGATACACTGCAGATAAAAAAAGAATCTCAAAAAGCAAACCACAACTGAAACAGGAAATGCAGAAACAGAGAGAAATGAGTTGTACGACAACACCAAAAATAGAAGAAACTAACACTTCCTGAGGAATTCTATAACATAGACCTGAAAAGGACAAAGAAACTAATCAAGTGACCAGGAAATGGAGAGATCATTGGGGTATGCCTGCCACCCATCCTATCGATCATAAACCTCATGCCCCTTGCTCTTATGATGACACAAACTCAAAGTATTGATTTATGCCAAATGACATCCAAATCCTTCTGCCAACATGAGATACCTGGGAGAAAACCGCAGCTCTGAAAACATTCCCTGAGGAAATAAATTTAGATGATCAGTAGTCAACTTCTTATAAATGGAAAAACTCCTTACCCGTAAGTAAAAAAAGTCTCTATAGCTTTTGAAAATTTACCCCTTAACATGCAGTAATATCTGGAGTAAAGATCTGAGTCAAATTGCACATAGTTTCTGAAAAGCTAAGAAATATTATGCCCATCATGTCAGGACCAGCAGTACTATAAATGCATGGAAAGCCGAATAGTATTTCTTAATTGGTAAATAATTGGATAATTGATAAATAATCTCTGCTCCTAACCAGAAACAATGTAACCCTTACCAGTTGACTTGTTAAAGTTCAGCAGTTGTAGAGAACGTGAAGCTTACCTCAGCTCAGCTCAGCACGCACGCTAGTGGTTGTAGGACATAGAGACGTTAATATTAGAATTGTATGAAACTCCTGGCAGACACTTTATTCATTAGAGATTGTCCAGTGCCGAGTTGTGTATGTGTGTGCATGTGTCTTTTCTAGGCGTGATCTTCTGGGAATGGAAAGTGCATTATTAAAATAATAATAATAAATGAATTTCATTTTTAATTAGAGAACAGCAGAATTCATTGAGGGCATTTTTCAAAAGCCAGTTTACCTGACAAATACTGATTTACCCATCAAGTTGACAGTTTAAAAATTATCTACCCCTTACCCAGATAAAATCGTGCTAGGTGGTGTGGTTAGGCTGCGGGAGGGTAGAATTTTCAACGCAATGCACATTCCGTTGAAGAGAAAACGTACCAAGAGTACAAGCAGGGGCAAATTTCTGTGGACACGTTTCCTTGGACTCTTTTCATTCATATAGTAATAGGTACAAAGACCGCAGTTATCTATGTGGGTACTTCCGAAAATTGCCCCAACTGTGTCCACTGTGGCATGGAAAGGTGGGTGTGGGAGCTTCAGGTACAGGGGCTCTCTCTGCGAGCAGCTCGGGAAGTTTCTTCTCAGGACGGAAATTTAGCAGAGCCTTGGAATCCACCTCAGTGCCGAACGTAACCTGGCTCGCTTTCCTGGATTTTGTTTCTTTCTTTTTGTTTTGATATTTAGATTTTTCCATTTTTATTCTCTTTTCTCTTCTACACTGTGGGGTAGATTTTCAAAAAACGCGAATAGGCGTACTTTTGCTGGCGCATCAGGCGCCAGCAAATGTACGCTGGATTTTAGTAGATACGTGCGGAGCCGCGCGTATCCGCTAAAATCCTGGATCAGCGCGCGCAAGGCTATGAATTCTGTACATCCGGCGCGCGCCGAGCCGCGCAGCCTACCTCCGTTCCCTCCGAGGCCGCTCCGAAATCGGAGCGGCCTCGGAGGGAACTTCCTTTTGCCCTCCCCTCACCTTCCCCTCCCTTCCCCTACCTAACCCACCCCCCCGGCCCTATCTAAGCCCCCCCCCTTACCTTTGTCGGGGGATTTACGCCTCCCTCTGGGAGGCGTAAATCCCCGCACGCCAGCGGGCCGCTAGCGAGCCGGGACGCGACCTGGGGGCGGGTCCGGAGGGCGCGGCCACGCCCCCGGGCTGCCCCGGGCCGTAACCATGCCCCCGGGCTTGCCCCCTAAACGCCGCGACGACCGGGCCCGCCCCGACACGCCCCCCTCAGAGAACCCCGGGACTTACGTGAGTCCCGGGGTCTGCGCGCGCCGGTGAGCCTATGTAAAATAGGCTCACCGGCGCGCAGGGCCCTGCTCGCCTAAATCCGCCCGGATTTGGGCGGATTTAGGCGAGCAGGGCTCTGAAAATCCGCCCCTGAGCGTTTGACTTAAAATTCACAGTTCCAGTGAGAGATGCAAGGAATTTGAGGTCTGCTGCCATCTTCTCAGTTAACCCTAGGCTTGCTCACTTTTTTGAATAAGTCACTACGGGAGTCCATAGGAGGATCCACTGGAAGCTTGCTGGGCAGACTGGATGGCCATTTTGGTCTTTTTCTGCCGTTATTACTATGTTACCATCCATCACAGTGCAAAGTGGTGCATCACCAGCTTCCATTGGATCCTGAGTGCCACCATTCTGGGACTGGCACCAGCCATAACATTTCCTTCTTCCCACCCATGTGGTCCCAGGATTAGATATAGTGTAGCAAGGGCCCATGTGGGAGGAAAGGAGGATATGCTATGGGCACCTCTACCAACAGAAATAGTTGCACAAGTATATGAGCAGCATAAAAGTGAGTTATGGGACCCATCCAGCCCAGGAGCAATATCTGGAAGATCTGCAGGCCATGTTCAGTTTAAGGAGCAGCAGGAGGAAGAGCTGTAGGCCTTCCCAGCATTCCCAGCGAAAACCCGCTCCTGCGCATGCCGAGCCTATTTTGCATAGTCCCAGTGACACGCACAAGCCGTGGGATGCGTGTAACTCCCGGGGCTTGAAAGAAATGGGCAGGGCGTGGGTGGGGCAGGGCAGTCCAGGAGCAGGGTGTGGGCCCTGGCCAGAAGCCTCTCCAGGCCTGCTGGGCCCGGAGGCAGGAAGGGAGGGGAAGGTGGGGGGTAGACGGAAAGTTCCTTTCGGAGGGCCTGGCGCACTGTATATATTACCTAACTTGATTATTTATGTTTGTGGTTTGGACCATTGCATGATGTTTTGAAATAATGTGGGATTATTATGCAAATTAGATATAGGGAGTACATGACATGATGGCATTTACTTATTCCTTAATTTGATTTGTTGTACTTTTATTTAGGCTTGGCATCTAATCTAATAAGGAGCTAAGAGATTCTGCTCTGCCATCAGCACTGAATCCTACTAAAAGAACTGTATATGCACTAATTGCAGAAATTATCCTTCGACATAGACTCATCACATACTATATGGACTGACATGCTTACCATATATACCTGATCTTTATATTTTTTCTTCTTTTTTTTTTAAACCATTGGCTAACTGAACACATTTATTTATTTTATTTATTTATTATTTGATTTGGGCATTTAAAAAAAAAAAAGAAAAGAGAGCGACTCCATTTCAATGAATTGATCTGCTTAGTTTGAAAACAGAAATTTGTGTTGTTGGAAGTGGGCGGAAGTGAATTTGATGGCATTAGCAGGGACATAGTGATGTTAATGAGGGAAGAGATTTATTTTGTTATGCTGCACGCAAGGTGAACATGTGTGGAACCCCTTGCGCACACCGACCCCAGATTTTATAACATGCGCGTGCGGCTGCGCGCGCATGTTATAAAATCGGGCGTAGATTTGTGTGTGCCGGGTTGCGCACACAAATCTACGCCCGCACCTAGGTACGAATATCTGTCCCATTATGAGCCGCAGGAAGTAGAACCACGGAGCCTGCTCCTGGCCTTGAGAGCAGCAGGGGACAAAATCATGGGGCCCGCTTACAGTCTTGAGAGAAGGAGGAAGAAGACCTTAAGGGCCAGCATGTAACCAGGAGCTGGAGGAAAAGAAACTCCAATGGTCAGAAGGAATAGGAAACTCCCATCAGTTGTGGGAGCTGCAAGAAGAGAAGGCTCCTTCTCCATGTGCCTCTAGAAAGGGGAAAAGTGAGGGAGAAAGAGAAAGTGTATGTGTGTAAGAGAGAGAGAGTGTGAGTCTGTGTGTGGTGTGAGGGAATGAGAGTGTGTGTGTGAGAGGGACAGAGTGTGAGTGTTTGTGTGTGTGTGTGAGAGGAAGAGAGTGTGAGTGTTTGTGTGTGTGTGCATGGGAGTGAATGAGCATGTATATGGATGAGCAAGACAGCATGTGTGTGAAAGCAAGGGAGCGTGTGTTTGAGAAAGAGAGCATGCATGTGTGTGTGAGAGAAAGCGCGAGAAACCATGTGTACGTGATAGTGAGAGAGTGCGTTCTGTTTTAAAGTGAGAGAGCATGTGATGATGTAAGAGTGAGACAGCATGTGTGTGTGTGTGTGTGTGTGTGTGTGTGTGTGTGTGTGTGCATGTGTACAAGAAAGAGAGAGATGAATGTCCACAACAAACCACTCACTACCAATATAATCCCAGGACATCTGGAAATCAAATGTTCCCAGGAATAGAGATATGAGGATTTTTTTATATCCTTGTTTTAATTAGTGGGTGTTATTTAGATCTGCTGTTTTAAATTATTTTAGTGATATTTGAAAAATGTGTAATACAAGTCTTTTTTTCCCCCATAATATCTTTATTAATGATTCAAATCAACAATAAGAAAATACAGTTACAGCCCCTCCCATATCAACTAAACAAAGTACTAATCTTTATTTTGAGTATTAGATGGACAAAAGGCAGGAATTATACCAATTATACCTTAGTACCAAACTCCAAATTTCCATAACACTGAGATATAATTATATTTTGAATATGGAAAGCAGATCAATAGTTAAAGAATCAATATAGATACCCCAGATCTTTGAAACTTTCCCACAATAAACATTTGCTTCATGTACAAGGTTTTAAATTCCATACACTGTAACCCAAATCATTTCTTCTCTCCACATATCAATGTGTGATGGGGTCTGTAGCCAACCTTTTCACATTATACACCTCTTAGAAATTAAGCAGCACTAACTGAGAAACAAAGCTGAGGTCACCAGCATTGTGAACATCAAGCTCTTTGCCAAGAATACACAGAGTAGGTGAAAGGGGAAAACTCACACAGAATAAGGTCTTGTACCATGTGATCCCAAAATGTATCAATAGAAAAGTTATTCTATTCGTCATTTGGTTTAAAATGTTGGTTCACTTTCATAGCAAGGTTTTGCTATTATGATCTTTTATATTTCATGATTTTACTGTCTGATGTTTTATGAGACATGGTGGTGTTTCTGTTTTCCATTGTTGTACTGTATACAGAGTCTGGATTGTGGTTTCTAGTTCATATTTCTTTTGTCTGCATGTTTCTATTTTTGTTTTATGGTGTCTTTATTCTGTATTTGATAAGGGTCAGTCATTGTTCTACATGTATGACTGTGGTGAGATATTCTACTAGAACACAATTTCTCTGTAGGGATCTCTAGCAGCCTGGCTTTTTCTGTTTAACTAATAGGAGGTGTATTGGTGTTTAGGGTCTGGTGTAATATTTTGAGTACTGGTGTTAAATGTTATTTTGGCATAGAAGGTTTGCTATATGGAAATGTAATTCAGTTTACTCATGGCTTTCTAAAGGCCAAGCCCACACCCATCAAGCATTACAATAGGCCTAATATTAGATAAGCTCCAAGTGTCCTTTTACAGGATCTTCTGGCTGGCATCAAAATAGAGCATGTAAATCGAATATAAATATTGTAAGTGTATTTGTGCCTCAGAAGACTCTACTTTTCTTGTAAAGTCTGTTGTTATAAATGCACAGTAATTTAATTGTGCAAGGAGGTTGAGACCCAGGGCAGGTGGAAACATGCAAGGCCGTAAGGTTCTCCATCGTTACCTAACAGTCTTGCACCAGCCCTGATTCTGTCCTGAGTTTTCTCTGAGGCTTCTTCTGTGTCAAAATGGCGCCTTCTCAAGGCTGGATGAGACCAATTTTTTCTTGGATGGCCATACAACAAAATGGTGCTGGCTGTCCATGAGACTGACACTGATGTCACAGTCAATGGAGGCCATTCTTATGGGATGTCAGCGGGGCAAGAGGCAAGTGGGCATCCCTCCTGCCCCTTTTTCTATCGAGGGGTAAGTGGGGGCCTGGTTGTTTCCTGGCCCCGGCACATTTTTCAGGGCCTAGGTCCACGCAGGTGCACCTCCAACCTGGTCATTCACCTTACGCCCCTGCTACTCATCATTCCACGTCTTCCGGAAATTGTTTATAAATGGGTCACATATTCCTCCCAGGAGCTAGCAGCTTCACAGAAACCTAACCTTTCTTTCTCTACCATACCGTGTTTGTTTATTTAATCACAGTTGTTAATCACTGAAGCACTGCAACTCAAAGTGATATGCAAAAGGTTTCACAAATTATGCAGCATCACAAAACAATCAACATAATCAATTTAACAATAAAATTGCACCACTACTAATTAAAATCACAAATTCAATGAAACATAACTAATCAGATTGACAAGCAGTACAAAGCAGTGAACTCACTTAAACCAAATCCTGCTTATAATAATGGGTCTGAAGAATCCTAGGAATTCTCTCTGTCTCATCTCCTTCACTGGCAACTACTGTCAGCACTCTCTGACTCTTCACCGAAGACAATGCGTATCACTCGGCAAGAGAGTTTAACATATCGGAGTTCACCATTCTCTGCT
Source organism: Rhinatrema bivittatum (assembly GCF_901001135.1). Lineage (NCBI taxonomy): Eukaryota > Metazoa > Chordata > Amphibia > Gymnophiona > Rhinatrematidae > Rhinatrema > Rhinatrema bivittatum. Next base: position 208,647 of record NW_021820719.1, on the reverse strand, counting down.
CATACCCTGTGGCCCAAGATCAAAACTCATCTCTTCCCTCAACCTCTTTCTGTCTCCCTTTCTCCCTCTTCCCCTTTCAACTTCTCTCTCTCTCTCTCTCTCCCGCCCTCTCCATTCTCATCTCCCTTTAACACTCTCTTCAGCATCTCTGTCCAGTCACTCTCTCCCCCAGATGACTTGAACTCTTCCCCGTCTCTATCACTGTCTCTTCTGCTTCTCTGGAGTCGCACCCTGTTTTTCCTCTTCAGTCTCTGTATCTCCCATTACTCGCTGCCTGCCATACCGAAGCACCAGTAAAGTTCTCGGGATGCCGCTGCCTCTCCATCCACCCCATTGCCACAGTCTGAGCACCGCATTATGGCTCACACTTAGCACAGCTTTGAAGACAATGAGGGCCTGACTGCAGCATGGAGTCCCTTAAAACTGTCCTCAGGCTTCTCTGAGATGATCATGGGAGCAGTCCCATTAATGGCATTTTATCAGGACCTGGAAAAGATTGAGGAGCTAGCGAAATGTTCTATATATATAACCAAGAGATCATGCACTTTGGTGGGACTCTTAGGAGCTGTGCAGAGACAGTTTAAAAATAATCGTATTGCTAATGCACAGAAATCCTGATTTCACAGTAAGCATTCAGCTCTGATCAGAATGGATGCTAGTACATTTCCTGTGCGTGTCTGAAATACTCCAGAATACACAGGAGGGTGGATGAGACAGAGGTGCCCATTAATTCTTCTGATCAGAAGTGACCTTTCCCCGACAGACCATCTTCAGTATCCTCTCCTGGATCTGCTTTGTCTTCACCCCATAGATGATGGGATTTACCATGGGGGGGACAAGGAGGTAGATATTGGCCACAGTAATCTGAACAGAAGGGGCCACCTTGTTCTTAAACCTCTGTATAAAAACGGAGAAGAGAAAGGGCGTGTAGAAGACAGCAATCACGCAGACGTGGGCAGTGCAGGTGCTAAAAGCCTTTGCCCGGGTATCCTTCGAAGAGAGGTTCATGACGGATCGAAGTATCAGTGCATAAGACAAAGCAATAAGCGGCACGTCAATCCCACCTATGAACAGAGACACGCTCAACCCATACACAAAGTTGACTGTAATATCTGCACAGGCCAGCTTTGCTACAGACATGTGCTCACAGTACGTGTGATGAATGACGTTGCTGTTACAGAACGGCAGTCTTTTGAGAAGGATGGGAACTGGAGACACAAGCACTGCACTTCTCATTAAAACGATGACCACCATTTTTGCTAGGAGTGTGTTGGTTAGGATAGCCGTGTATCTCAGGGGGTTGCACACTGCAATATAGCGATCTAAGGCCATTAGCGTCAGGATTCCAGATTCAATACTACCCAAGTATTGAATTAGGAACATCTGCAACAGACAGACATCGAAACGTATTTCCTCAAGTTTAAACCAAAAGATTCCAATTGCCTTTGGAAGTGAGGAGGTAGATAAAGCAAGATCAATCCCTGCCAACACAGAAAGGAGAACGTACATGGGCTGGTGGAGGCGTGCTTCGGTTTTGATAATAAAGAGGATAAGACAGTTTGCTATAACTGTAATCACATACATCAAACTGAATGGGATAGAGATCCAGATGTGCACATCTTCCAGTCCTGGAATACCCTTCAGGACAAAGAATGAAGGCTGGAAAAGGGTATTGTTGAAAGATGACATAATGCCCTTGCCAACATCAGGCTTAGTTCCTCTGAAGCATTCTTGACCTGTATAGAATGGCAAATTGAAAAATAAGTTAATGAGCATCAATAGCAAAAATTAAGGAATCTGTAAATTTGCAAACTTTGGAGAAAATCTTCCAATAAGAAGCAATAGACACCAATACATTTGTTTCTATGCATTGCTTTGTGTTAAAGAGCAAGTTAAAAATGGAAAGAAAACATTCAAATAGCCTAGAGAATTATTTTCACCCATTTGCTTAAGGAACATCTGCACTGGAACTATATAACAGGCAATCTTTGATCTTGGAGCAGTAGCCAGCAGCACCTCCTGTTGATTAAGCTGTAGAAGTTCTATTCGTTATTTATTAAGTTATTGTAAAAGCTTTCTAGCTCATATAATTCCTGGTTCTAAGCTGATTACAATAAAAACAGGCACATTAGTGTGGAGAACTCTACTGGAGATGGACTGAACCAAATCTTGGTGAACCTAGCAGATGTGGTAGACCTGATTAACAAACTGAAGAGTAGTAAATCACCTGGACCGGATGCTATACACCCCAGAGTTCTGAAGGAACTAAAAAATGAAATTTCAGATGTATTAGGAAAAATTTGTAACCTGTCATTAAAATCATCCATTGTACCTGAAGACTGGAGGATAGCTAATGTAACCCCAATATTTTAAAAGGGTTCCAGGGGCGATCCGGGATACTACAGACCAGTTAGCCTGACTTCAGTGCCAGGAAAAATAGTGGAAAGTGTTCTAAACATCAGAATCATAGAACATATAGAAAGACATGGTTTAATGAACATAAGAACATAAGAAACATAAGAAAATGCCATACTGGGTCAGACCAAGGGTCCATCAAGCCCAGCATCCTGTTTCCAACAGTGGCCAATCCAGGCCATAAGAACCTGGCAAGTACCCAAAAACTAAGTCTATTCCATGTTACCATTGCTAATGGCAGTGGAACGAAGTCAGCATGGCTTTACCCAAGGCAAGTCTTGCCTCACAAATCTGCTTCACGTTTTTGAAGGCATTAATAAACATGTGGATAAAGGTGAACCGGTAGATGTAGTGTACATGGATTTTCAGAAGGCATTTGACAAAGTTCCTCATGAGAGGCTTCTAGGAAAAGTACAAAGTCATGGGATAGGTGGTGAAGTCCTTTGGCTAAAAGACAGGAAACAGAGGGGAGGGTTAAATGGACAATTTTCTCAGTGGAAGGGAGTGGGCAGTGGAGTGCCTCAGGGATCTGTATTGGGACCCTTACTTTTCAATATATTTTTAAATGATCTGGAAAGAAATATGACGAGTGAGATAATCAAATTTGCAGATACAAAATTGTTCAGAGTAGTTAAATCACAAGCAGACTGTGATAAATTGCAGGAAGACCTTGCAAAACTGGAAAATTGGGCATCAAAATGGCAGATGAAATTTAATGTGGATAAGTGCAAGGTGATGCATATAGGGAAAAATAACCCATGCTATAGTTACACAATGTTAGGATCCATATTAGGTGCTACAACCCAAGAAAGAGATCTAGGCATCATAGTGGATAACACATTGAAATCATCGGTTCAGTGTGCTGCGGCACTCAAAAAAGCAAACAGAATGTTGGGAATTATTAGAAAGGGAATGGTGAATAAAACGGAAAATGTCATAATGCCTCTGTATCGCTCCATGGTGAGACCACACCTTGAATACTGTGTACAATTCTGGTCGCCGCATCTCAAAAAAGATATAATTGCAATGGAGAAGGTACAGAGAAGGGCTACCAAAATGATAAAGGGAATGGAACAGCTCCCCTATGAGGAAAGATTAAAGAGGTTAGGACTTTTCAGCTTGGAGAAGAGATGGCTGAGGAGGGATATGATAGAGGTGTTTAAAATCATGAGATGTCTTGAACAAGTAGATGTGAATCGGTTATTTACTCTTTCGGATAATAGAAAGACTAGGGGGCACTCCATGAAGTTAGTGTGTGGCACATTTAAAACTAATCGGAGAATGTTCTTTTTCACTTAACGTACAATTAAACTCTGGAATTTGTTGCCAGAGGATGTGGTTAGTGCAGTTAGTATAGCTGTGTTTAAAAAAGGATTGGATAAGTTCTTGGAGGAGAAGTCCATTACCTGCTATTAATTGAGTTGACTTAGAAAATAGCCAGTGCTATTACTAGCAATGGTAACATGGAATAGACTTAATTTTTGGGTACTTGCCAGGTTCTTATGGCCTGGATTGGCCACTGTTGGAAACAGGATGCTGGGCTTGATGGACCCTTGGTCTGACCCAGTATGGCATGTTCATATGTTCTTATGTTCTTCTACAGGAGTATCCTCTACCAGAAGGAGCACATCCTTTCAATAAGTGGGTGGAGAAGTAGAATTTGTTGGGTCATACCTCCCCTATGTGGGAGAAAGAAATGCTGGAGTCCTACACTATAAATACCTAAGGCACCATTTTGAGGCATGGATTTTGAGTTAGCCCTTGCAGGAGGAAGGATATCGCTTTGCCTGGTCCTGTTTATATGATTTTCCTGGGGAAAGGACCTTCTAGGCATGAATCCTGAGTATAACCAGTGCAAATGCGAAGAATTGGCGTGATATGTTCTCTAAAGCCAGCACCCACTAAAGCCTGTGCTGCAGAGTTCTGAACCCCCTGCAAAGATTATAGCACAGAATGTGGGAGCTCTAAATACCCAGGCCGATTCTGTAAGAAGCGTGGGAGAACGAGCACTCCGTGTTGAGCGCCCACTCTCCCAATGCACACCCAGCCACCTCTCCTGGGCACGCAATCCCATATTTAGATGACGGGGGTCGCGCTAAAAGGAGGTGCTAGGGATGATTATGCACCCCTAGCACCTCCTTGGCCCAGGAGAGATGGCTCTTTCAGCAGGTTCAGGAAACCGACGCTCAATTTTACGAGCGGCAGTTTTCCAAACCTGCTGACAGCCATCGGTTAGGAAAATGGATGCTGTTAAAATTGAATGTCCATTCTTCTAACCGGCCTGGCCAGCACATATTTTTTTAAATATTTTTTAAAAATATTTTTGGTATTTTCTGCTTTTCTGTACACTTTTTTGCTGCTCATAAATTAATGCCTCCTCAAGAAATGGATGGATTGGCCACACATTTTACTTTCAGTATCCCGAGTGACTAACTAATAGCCTCATCAACATGCAGTTGCATGTGATGTGTGCTATTAGTTTCCATGGGGTTTGGCCACGCGTTTTCAATGCACTAAACCCCTTACAGTATAAGGGGTAATAGACGCATGTCGAAAACACTCAGCCAACCTTGTGTTAGACAGTGTGCTTGGCCGAGCACACTTTACAGAATCAGCCCGACAGTGAATTGTGGTAGTCAAGACATGGTAATATCAATGCCTGAAAAGCATGTGGAAATCACTTGATGATAGACAGGGCTTTCAGTTTTCATAATATTTGAAGCTTTAAAGAGCATGTTTTACTACAGCTTTAACCTGCGTTTTCAATGAAAGCTCAGGCTCCAATTTGAATGCCTATATTTCTAACATGCTGTGGAACTGGAATTTACCATCCTGCAACTGGAAATGAAGCAGGAGTATTATCTGGAAAACTACTTAGTACTATCAGCTCCGTTTTCCCAAGGCTCAATGTACGTCTATTGCTAAACATCCAGTTCTTAATACATCGTAGGTAATCAGCAGCAACAGCTCAAGCAACGTCAAATGTGGCTGTCCCAAGGATGAATTATCTTTCCCCATCTGTAGTTGCTGTTTTTCACCTCTAGATGGGGTTAATTACAAACCCACATAAGTTCAGTGGCACCGTTGTGATTATTATTTTTCTCTTTCTCCGATACTTTCTGACCCAATCTGCTTGTTCAGGGCCAGAAGCAGCTGTGGGCAGCAGCGATCGCTCCTCATACCCCCCACCCCCAGCCCCACCCCCAAGCTGCCAGAAGGAACACTCACTGTGAAGTAGAAATGACTCCAAACTCTTAGTTGCAGCATGCAAGGGTTCTTTACTTGGGAAACTGTGAAATGATAAACAATAAACATTATATACAAGGAGGAAGACAAGCTCATTTCACATTACATCCTATCCAGATGCCCTTGCAGACCGTCTCTTCCTCTACAGGGTCAGGTGATACGCATCGGGGAACATTAAACTCTTGCCCTCTGGCCTGGAGGATGACCTTCTGCTCTTGCTCCTCCGAATCCTTGAACATAAGTTGCACCTGGGGGTGCCAAAAGACAAAGTCTTCAGAGCAGATCGGTGCAGGGATGATGGAATTGCTTTAGTGTTACCAAATAGCCTGATACAAAGGCTTTCAAAAGCACACACAGTAGGAGAAACATGAAAATGGTTTAGCAGTGTCCCAACTACAGTAAATTTAGCTCATTTGGCCTAAAAACTTTCTAATTCAATTTCATCCCTCCAAAATGTTTAATAAAAACGTGGAATATGATGGCAGATTGTGACCTGAAGACCCACCTAATATGCCCATTTCTTCTTTGTTATGCAATACCACTGACTCCATCTGTTGTCTACTTCACCCATCTCCACCCTCATACTGCTACCCCTTCTAGAGTTTTTTTCCTCCAAAAAACTACCTGCCTTTTGTGTATGATTTCCTTATTCGAATGCTTTCTTTAGGAGGATTGAGACCATAATCTCCATTGACTCTTTCTCTTATTAGTTTTCCAATGTCATTGCAATTATTATGATACTTTATATAGCATTACTATCACCCTTATTAATTATGTGGATGATTTAACCAAAAGGAGAAAAGGATCACCATAAAAAATATGAAACAACACTCCCAGCATAAGAACATAACAATTTGAGGTTTGCCATACTGGGTGAGACTGATGGTCCAACAAGCCCAGCCTCCTGTTTTCAACAGTGGCCAATCCAAGTCACAAATACCTGGCAGGATCCCAAACAGTCAATAGATCCCATGCTGCTAACACCCAGCGGTAGGTAGTGGCTTTCCCCAAGTCTTCCTTGTTCATAATAGTTTATGAAATTCTCCTCACTGAATATATTTTTTAAAGGTTTTAATATGAGTTTTTACCTCTATGGCCAACTTCTTTCCACATTTTCTTTTTTGGCCTGCCTTATCAATGTTTTACAATTAACTTTGCCAATGCTTATGCTTTTTCCTATTTTCTTCAGATAAATCCTTCTTCCAATTTTTGAAGGAAGATCTTTTGGCTAAAATAATAATTTTCATCTCGCCGTGTGCATTTTAAAAGGGGCTGGGCCTCGGCAAAGGAATGGTCCAGGGGGGGCAAGGCGGGGCTGGAAGCGCCCGGTACAGCGGCCATTTGCCGCTGTGCTGGGGGATCGCGCGCCGGCACCAACTTGCTACTGCTCCTTTGGAGGAACAAAAGGCAATACAAAAAAAAATAGGGGGACCTAGGATAGGGATAAGGGGCGGGTAGGAGAGGGGAAGGGAAAGGGAGGTTAGTGTAGGGGGTAGGGAAGTTCCCTCCCAGTCCGCTCCTTAATTGGAGTGGACTGGGAGGGAACTGGGGAAGCCTGACGATGCATAGCCACGTGAATTTTGCATATGTCTTCCCCCCTTGCACGCCCCACCCGTGATTTTGTAACATGTACACACCGGCACGTGCATGTTATAAAATCGCACGTCCATGTGTGTTCGCCGGGTAGCACACGCACATGGATGCGCGCACTTATTTTTTTTAAATCTACCCCCTTAGTAAGGAGTATACTGGCTCTGCTTCTGAAGCAATCTATTTATCTATCTATTTAGTTATTTATTTTTCTATACCGATGTTCAACTAGTGTTATCACACCGGTTTACATAGTAACGAAGGAATCCATTAACATAGGTTTCTTCTTTACAATGAGACTTTACAAAGAGTCTGAGTAGCTGTGTAACATGAGTAACTTTGTAGCCAGGGTTGTCTATTATAGCAGAAGAAGTGAAGCCATTATAACATGACAGCGGAAAACACTACATCATGATACTGCTAGATCTGTCCGCAGCATTTGACACAGTAAACCATGACATACTATTGAAAAGACTGGAAGAAATTGGATTACAAAACAAAACAATTAAATGGTTCACATCCTACCTTAACAATAGATCTTATCAGGTACAGATAAAAAAAACTCAATATCAGACAAAATCACACTAAAGACAGGAGTCCCCCAGGGTTCAACACTCTCAGCAACTCTATTTAACATTTACATGCTTCCCCTCTGCCACCTACTGGCTGGGCTAGGGATCATACACTACATATATGCTGACGACATTCAATTAATTCTACCAGTTGAAGAATCAATTGAAAAAACACTAAACTTTGCAGTGTTATACCTAGACATAATTAAACAACTATTAAACCAAATGGAACTGGTAATCAACATTTAAAAACAGAATTTATACATCTTGAGTGAAAAAACATCGAAAGAATTCAAAATCCCATTCGACTTAAAAATGACAAATCTGTAGAGTTAACTAATAAAGCTAGAAACCTAGGAGTAATTATAGACACGGAACTGAGCCTTAAGCAACACATATCAATAAAAGCAAGAGAAGGCTACGCCAAACTAATGGTCCTTAGAAGACTAAAACCCTTATTAAATCAGGAACACTTTCGTACAGTACTACAAGCATTAATATTTTCCAGCACGGACTACTGTAACACACTTTTCCTAGGATTACCATACACCACTATCAGACCGCTGCAAATACTACAGAACTCGGCTGCCAGAATACTTACTGGAAAACACTTGCAGATTTACACTGGCTCCCAATAGAACAGAGAGTTCAATTTAAAACACTATGCACAGTTCATAAGCTAATAAATGACGAAAATTCTGACTGGCTAAACACTGCATTACGATTACATGTCCCTCAAAGAAATCTCAGATCGGCCAATAAAGCTCTGCTAACCATACCCTCAGTCAAAACAGCAAAGTTGACCCAAGTTAATGAGAGAGAGCACTATCTTTGGCAGGACCATTATTATGGAACACATTTCCACTGGAATTATGACTAATGAAGGAATTAAAACTCTTCAAAAAAGGCTTAAAAACATGGCTCTTCAAAAAAGCATTTCACAGTGAGGTAGTGGAATAACAACACATACACAAAGCAGGAAGTCACCAAGAAAAATCAGAATTGCTTATTTTTTATTATTTTCTCACAATTAAGTTTTAAATTAGAAAGACAGTTAATCGTAAATGGTAACCACACCCATTCCCCATTTAGAGTATATTATTGAACTATGTAACTGTATAATAATGGCACCCTATGGATAATTGAGAAACCACATATTTATGCCTAACTGTAAACCGATGTGATGGTGCACTACTAAACGACAGTATAGAAAAGTTTTAAATAAATACATAATTAAATGTATCCTGAAACCTGTCATGGGAAAACTTAGTAATTAGTGTTTCTTTGGCATTATATATTATGGTAGGAGTGCAGAAGTTATAGGTTTTTGTGGCATATGTAACAATATAATTAAGTAGAGGGCATTGTAAATTGTGGTTGAGGTGGTGAAAAAAAATTGTAAATTATAGCAGGGCTGTTGAAAACATTGTAGCATAGTAACCTGAGAAACAAGAGAACTTGATTCGTAGCGGGTTGACCATTATGTGAGATTATGCGGTGAGGTGGGAGAGGGAGTGCTGTGTGTGTTATTTGGGGGGTGGACTCGTCTTCGTGTGGTTGGTCGTGGTGTGTGTGTGTGTTGTAGGATTTGCTTTTTTGAAGAGCCAAGTTTTGACTTTCTTTTTGAATGAGTGTGTTATAGGGTCAAGTCTTAGTTGGTGTGGTAGACTGTTCCAGAGTGTTGGACCTACGACTGTTATGGCTTGCTCCCTTGTTGAGGTTAGATGGGCCATTTTTACTGAGGGATTTGTAATTCCAGTGTTGTTGGAGCAGAGTGTTCTTTGGGTGGGTTGGAAGTGCATGGTATTGCTCATCCAGTCGAATTTATCAGTGTACAGTGCTTTGTGGATGAGTGTTAGGGCTTTGTATTGAATCCTGTGAGAGATGGGTAGCCAATGTAGATTTTTGAGGATTGGTGAGATGTGTTCAGATTTTTTGGTGTTTGAGAGTGATCTTGCCGCTGCATTTTGTAGTAGTTGTAGTGGCCTTAGAGAATTGGATGGGAGGCCGAGGAGAAGGGCATTGCAATAGTCAAGTCTGGAGAATAATAGTGCTTGGAGAACTGTTCGATAGTCATGGGCATAGAGTAGTGGTTTGATTTTTTTGAGAATCTGGAGCTTGTAGAAACCATCTTTTATTAGTGAGTTGATATGTTTCTTCATGGTGAGCTCGTTGTCAATGAGTACTCCGAGATCTCTGTCTGAGAAGCTTGTTTTACTGTTTGTAGTAGGAGCTGAGTTGTCTTTGAGGGTTGTGATGGTCTTGTTGTTGATGTGGAGTAATCTCCATGACATTGTTAGATCTTTCCACTCTGTAAACACTTTCACTAGAGCTTGTGTGTGTGAGTAGGAAGCTGCAAGCTGCTGTTTTGTGACTCACCACTCCCAGCACACGCTCTGCTTAAGAGAAGCTCCAAACTTTTCAGTGATCTGCTGTTTGGGTTCTCGGCTCACAGTTAGGAAGAGAACCAGATAATGAGGCCACTAATGTGACCATTACTCCCAAGAGTAAATCTCTGGGAGTTAAGTTGGATTCTTCTTTGTCTGCTTTCTTCAAGCTATGCTTGGTACGCTGTCTGTGGCCCCAATTAGATAAAAGTTGGTGGTTCAGGCCTTGATTCTCTCACATCTGGACTATTGCAATGACCTGCTCATTGGCCTCCCTTTGAGGCTGATTCTCAGGCTTCAGGTGGCCTAAAACGTGGCAGTCAGCTTGTTTGTGGCTGTAGAAAGGGAAGTGTGAATGCTGCAGCAGTTCCTCTACTATGGAATGATTAGTATTATAAGTATCATTAAAATCATCCATTGTACCTGAAGACTGGAGGATAGCAAATGTAACCCCAATATTTAAAAAGGGCTCCAGGGGCGATCCGGGAAACTACAGACCGGTTAGCCTGACTTCAGTGCCAGGAAAAATAGTGGAAAGTGTTCTAAACATCAAAATCACAGAACATATAGAAAGACATGGTTTAATGGAACAAAGTCAGCATGGCTTTACCCAGGGTAAGTCTTGCCTCACAAATCTGCTTCACTTTTTTGAAGGAGTTAATAAACATGTGGATAAAGGTGAACCGGTAGATATAGTATACTTGGATTTTCAGAAGGCGTTTGACAAAGTTCCTCATGAGAGGCTTCTAGGAAAAGTGAAAAGTCATGGGATAGGTGGCGATGTCCTTTCATGGATTGCAAACTGGCTAAAAGACAGGAAACAGAGAGTAGGATTAAATGGACAATTTTCTCAGTGGAAGGGAGGGGACAGTGGAGTGCCTCAGGGATCCGTATTAGGATCTTTACTTTTCAATATATTTATAAATGATCTGGAAAGAAATACGACAAGTGAGATAATCAAATTTGCAGATGACACAAAATTGTTCAGAGTAGTTAAATCACAAGCAGATTGTGATAAATTGCAGGAAGACCTTGTGAGACTGGAAAATTGGGCATCCAAATGGCAGATGAAATTTAATGTGGATAAGTGCAAGGTGATGCATATAGGGAAAAATAACCCATGCTATAATTACACAATGTTGGGTTCCATATTAGGTGCTACAACCCAAGAAAGAGATCTAGGTGTCATAGTGGATAACACATTGAAATCGTCGGTACAGTGTGCTGCGGCAGTCAAAAAAGCAAACAGAATGTTGGGAATTATTAGAAAGGGAATGGTGAATAAAACGGAAAATGTCATAATGCCTCTGTATCGCTCCATGGTGAGACCGCACCTTGAATACTGTGTACAATTCTGGTCGCCGCATCTCAAAAAAGATATAATTGCGATGGAGAAAGTACAGAGAAGGGCTACCAAAATGATAAGGGGAATGGAACAACTCCCCTATGAGGAAAGACTAAAGAGGTTAGGACTTTTCAGCTTGGAGAAGAGACGACTGAGGGGGGATATGATAGAAGTATTTAAAATCATGAGAGGTCTAGAATGGGTAGATGTGAATTGGTTATTTACTCTTTCGGATAGTAGAAAGACTAGGGTGCACTCCATGAAGTTAGCATGGGGCACATTTAAAACTAATCGGAGAAAGTTCTTTTTTACTCAACGCACAATTAAACTCTGGAATTTGTTGCCAGAGGATGTGGTTAGTGCAGTTAGTATAGCGGTGTTTAAAAAAGGATTGGATAAGTTCTTGGAGGAGAAGTCCATTACCTGCTATTAAGTTCACTTAGGGGCGGATTTTAAAAGGCGCGCGAATAGCCTACTTTTGTTTGCGCTCCAGGCGCAAACAAAAGTACGCTGGATTTTAGTAGATACGCGCGGAGCCGCGCGTATCCACTAAAATCCTGGATCGGCGCGCGCAAGGCTATGGATTTTGTATAGCCGGCGCGCGCCGAGCCGCGCAGCCTACCCCCGTTCCCTCCAAGGCCGCTCCGAAATCGGAGCGGCCTCGGAGGGAACTTTCCTTTGCCCTCCCCTCACCTTCCCCTCCCTTCCCCTACCTAACCCACCCGCCCGGCCCTGTCTAAACCCCCCCCTTACCTTTGTTGGGGGATTTACGCCTCCCGGAGGGAGGCGTAAATCCCCGCGCGCCAGCGGGCCTCCTGCGCACCGGGCCGCGACCTGGGGGCGGGTTCGGAGGGCACGGCCACGCCCCCGGGCCGTAGCCACGCCCCCGTACCCGCCCCCAAAACGCTGCCAACACGCCCCCCTCGGAGAACCCCGGGACTTACGCGAGTCCCGGGGCTCTGCGCGCGCCGGGAGGCCTATGTAAAATAGGCTTCCCGGCGCGCAGGGCTCTGAAAATCCGCCCCTTAGAGAATAGCCACTGCCATTAGCAATGGTTACATGGAATAGACTTAGTGTTTGGGTAATTGCCAGGTTCTTATGGCCTGGATTGGCCTCTGTTGGAAACAGGATGCTGGGCTTGATGGACCCTTGGTCTGACCCAGTATGGCATTTTCTTATGTTCTTATTATTATTTGTTCTTTACTCTCGCATCTAATTATGTTTATGTTGTGTCTCTGTTCTTTTTCCTGCTCCCTGTTTCTCTTCCACTTTTTTTCTCTCCGTTGTTGTTCCCTCATGTGTGTTTCTCTTTGTCTCTATTATCTGTCTTGCTCTTATTTTTTAACACCTGCTCTCTTTTGGTGCTCTCTACTTTACTCGGTCTAGCCAGCGCTGCTGGGTTACGAAGCTAGTGGGCACTGGCAGGAGTGGTTGACTAGTGTCTTTGTTTTCTTACTAGCCTAGACTGTATCAAATCAACAAAAGAATATACATATCTCCCTGAGTGTTACCTAGTGTGAAAATCCCTGACGGCTTGATGTGACTGTGAGTCTAACAGGAGAACAAAAGAGAAGGTCAGAGGAACACTTCATCAGTCCTGTCTGTTCACACCTTTCCTTGTCCTAATCTGTTCAGAGGGTTTTCCCTTGTTAGAAAAAAGGGGTGGGGAATGGGCGGGGCCGAGGGGCCGGATCTTCCAGGCACCATGAACAGAGAGCCAGCAACCCATGCTGGACTCTGGCGTAGCTCTCCGGCCACTCCGTAAGCCCTTTCGGACTAACCACTTAGGAACAGCTTGAGCATTGGATTGACAAAGGCTGAGGGCTCTGGACACTCATGACAAGACAAAGGCTCTGAAGACTTGGAACAATACGATGCCTGGAACAAGAACTCTGGAGACCATGGTCAGGACTCAAGTACCGGAACTCAGATTCAGGAACTCAGAACTCAGACTCGGAAAGTCAGAGCTCAGATTAAGACTCAGGAACTCGGACTCAGGAACTAAGGAAGAGACTCCAAAGTCTTAAACCAGTGGCGATGTCATGGACAGGACTCTGAAGACTTGGACTGAAGACTTGTACACAGGAAAATATCCAAATTCTTGCTAACAGGGACAAGGAACTAAGACGGAACCTCTGACATCAGTGAAAATGGACATTGGACTATTTGGGCTATGCACAGCTAAATGCAGAGGAAAATTAACTTTGGCATTTACCTCTGTACAGCCTAATGCAGAGATGAGAAAGCATAACAAGGCAAACAATTTATGAGCTTGTTAGCCGAGTTGGCATCAAAACTGGGGCCTCTTTTTATGGTCCTAATATCCATATAGGTTCAGAGTTTATAGGGGCACTGTCAGACCTGTGAAACTGTATTCGTCAGAAGTGACCACTTATCAAACTCCAAAGTGAACACAGGACTGAGAAAAAAGAGGGGAAATCTGCTAATTAAACACCTTAATTATGCTTTCAGCTGACTATGCATGAGCTATTGAATATGCATGGATGAGCCCTTGAAAAAGGGAAAGTTAACAGCTGGCCTGGATCTGAGCATCAGGCAGTAGTAACTTTTCTGTGACACTCCTGATCATATCCGAAAGCACACTAGTGTGCAATTCTGGTTGCCACATCTCAAAAAAGATATAGTTGCACTGGAGAAATTACAGAGAAGGGTAACTAAAATGATAAAGGGAATGGAACAGCTCCCTTATGAGGAAAGGCTTAAGAGGTTAGGGCTGTTCAGCTTGGAGAAGAGACGGCTTGAACAATTTAATGTAAATCAGTTATTTACTCTCTCAGATATTAGAAGGACTATCCATGAAGTCAGCAAGTAGCTCATTTAAAACAAATTGGAGAAAATTCTTTTTCACTCACTGCATAAGTAAACTCTGGAATTCATTGCCAGAGGATGTGGTTACAGCAGTTAGTGTAACTGTGTTTAAAAAAAGGTTTGGATAAGTTCCTAGAGGAAAAATGTATAAACTGCTATTAATTATTAATTAATAAGCAATAATAGCTTGAGGTTTACCTAATGAGCTAAGAAAGCTTAAACTACTAGAGCTAAGCTTAAACTCCTAGAGCTAAGAAAGCTTAAACTACTGCTAAGACAAAATGAGGCCAAATGGCGTAAAAACCCATGCACCATCACCCTATCTACTTATAAATCAACTCTTCACCAATATAAATCCAATACATTAAGATCCAAGAGGAACTACTACGCATCCAAGATCCACCATCTAATCTTCGACGCTAAAGCCCTCTTTAGCTACGTCTCTAACCTCACACAAATAAACCCATCAGAAATCGCTCTCAACCAAGCCAAATCTAAAGCGGAAGAACTAGCGCTATTTTTCAATAACAAAATAAGCAAACTACTAACTCAGCTGCCCCATAACATCACATCTACTTCAACACTACCTCAGACCGCCTTCAAAAATACCCGCTTAGAAGAACTAGAACTCACCTCTTCCATTGAGATCCAAGGTATACTACGGAAAATGAAACCATCTTCTCACCCTTCGGATCACATCCCCTCGAAATTGCTTCTATCAATTCCTGACTCCATTGCCAAATCCCTGTCAGACATCATAAATTGCTCAATAACACAAGGATCTTACCCAGATGAACTAAAATTGGCCTCTCTCAAACCACTACTCAAGAAACCCAATCTAGATCCTAATGACCCAAACAACTACAGACCGATCGCCAACCTCCCCTTCATAGCCAAGATTATGGAGAAATTGGTGAACACCCGACTCTCAAACTACATTGAAGAAAATAACCTCCTATCTCCATCACAATACGGATTCCGCAAAACACTAAGCACAGAGTCCCTCCTCATCTCCTTAACAGATTACCTCATCCTGGGCCTCGATAAAGGTCAAGCCTTCTTATTGATCCTACTGGACCTTTCTTCAGCCTTTGACACCGTCAATCATTCCCTACTCATTAACCAGTTAACCTCCATAGGCATCTCAGGCACAGCACTATCTTGGTTCATATCCTTTCTCAGCAACAGAGGATACAAGGTCAAGATCCAGAACAAAGAATCCTCTCTACACCCGTCGTCAGTAGGAGTCTCACAAGGGTCCTCCCTGTCTCCTACTTTATTTAACATTTACCTTATACCATTATGCCAACTACTCACAGACCTCAACCTCAAACACTTCCTTTATGCGGACGATATCCAGGTCCTGATACCCATTAAGGATTCCTTCGCAAAAACTCTGGCTTACTGGGATACATGCCTTCAAAAAATTAAACTCCTCCTCACCAGCCTAAACCTGGTATTAAATTCCGGCAAAACTGAACTACTGCTCATCGCCTCAGAGAACAACTCCATTACCTCTGCACAGCAAGCCACACCAACAATCACACAAGTGAGAGACCTAGGAGTCCTAGTTGATAATCGCCTGAATTTCAAAGCCACTATTAACAAAACCACCAAAGACTGTTTCTATCAATTACAAGTTCTGAAAAGAATTAGACCTCTTTTCCATGCCCAAGATTTCAGAACCATTCTGCAAGCAATCATTTTTTCAAAATTAGACTATTGTAACACCATCCTACTTGGCCTTCCCGCTTCATACACCAAACCGCTTCAGATGGTGCAAAATGCAGCTGCACGAATTCTGACAAATACCAGGAGAAGGGACCACATAACCCCTATTCTAAAGAACCTCCATTGGCTACCGATACACTTTAGAATAATATACAAGGCCATTCTCACCACATACAAAAACATCCACCAACTGGCTCCCATTGACCTACAGATCCCTCTCCGACTACACAATTCGTCAAGACCAACAAGAGATGCATACAAGGGTTCGCTACAGGTGCCACCGCCCAAATCTACCAGACACAGCACACTAAGAGACCGAGCTTTCTCTACCGCCATCCCACCGTTATGGAACTCCATACCCTCAAATCTCAGAATAGAACCATGCATCTCAACCTTCAAAAAAAGACTAAAGACCTGGATATTCATACAAGCCTTCCCAGACGTCAATTGATCTAATACTTCCAAGCCACCCCTAATCTCCATCTACACTAGGGTCGACCTTATCTCCTATCGTTTACTTGTGTAAATTAATAACCTGTCCTTTCTCTTCCTCTAAGCCAAGTTCTTATCACCTTGTTATATGTAACTGCCTTTTCAGCACCATTGTTATTGTTATGTTTACTTTGCACCCCTGTTTTATGTGAACCAGCATGATGTGACTGCTGTCTCGAATGCCGGTATATAAAAAATCTAAATAAATAAATAAATAATGTTTTGGGTGCCTGCCAGTTACTTGTGACTTGGATTGGCCACTGTTGGAAACAGGATGCTGGGCTTGATGGACCCTTGGTCTGACCCAGCATGGCAATTTCCTATGTTCTTATGTTGTAAAGCATACCAGTGTGCCATGGTGCAGATTGGGAAACAATGAGTAGAGCTTCTTCTTTCCATCTACATACTATCCACAATCTGGGATCATTCTTTTCACCAGAAGAATGACTAATCACTGCAATGTCTGCCAGAGGAAATGCTCAAATTGTCTATTAGAACTCCTTATATAGAGGGTTATCAAAGCAACACCACTGGCTCCTATTCATTCAGAACACCAGAGCATGCGCTCTCCTAGGGCTAAAGCTACACAGAAAGCCTACCTTTGCTGTCTTTTCCAGAAGGGGTTACTTTGAAAGTTTTTTCTGTAATTTTCAGGGTTCAAAATCTGACTGACTGGACTGTCATGAACAAAGGAGATTATTCAAATTCATTAGAATGGTACCTTCAAAGGAACTATTTTCAAACATTCCACTTGGAGATAAAGTCCATAGATACTTCTTACCCATTAGAGATGTGCGAAGCCCGAACCTATCGGCTCGGGCTTCGGATTCAGCCCACCCTGGGAAATTTTGTTTTTCCCGCGGTGTGGGCTTTTTTTTTTTTTTCGGGGAATCTGAAATTTTGGGTTAGTGCGCACTAGCTCCCCGTTAGTGCGCGCTAACATTTAAAATTACGTTCGTTTTTCGGGTTTCCCGAAACAGGCCGAATTAGGAAATTTCCTTGAAATTGCCTAATTTGTCCAAAATGAATGCACATCCCTATTACTCATAGTGTTTGCAGGCTTTCACTTTGAAATTTGCCCACAGACATTTGCACCTTCTTTTCCATATGTGTAGATTTTCCATGGAAAAGATGGCATAGCAGCTTGAAAATACAATCTCTGTGCGTTATTTTCTGATCCTGACCAAACCATGCACTCAAGAGTGTGCCTCCCGTATTTCCAACTAAAAGTGCCGGGGGTGTGGTCTGGGTGGAGAGGGGCAGGGTGGGGGTGGGGGCAGGCCGGGTCAATGCCATTTGACGCTGTCTGGGGGAAGCACGCACCGGCAGCCGGCCAGCATGGAGAATCTACTGCTGCTCCACGGGAGCCATGCATGGGATTTTAAGATATTCACACCCTCGTGCACGGAGGAGGACATCTGCCTATATATGCACATGCGGATGTTAAAATCTGCCAAGCATGTGAGCGCAAATATTGTATTTTAAAATGTGTTCTGCCGACACGCAAGTGTTCTAAAATAGCTGCGTCTATGTACGCATGCCGGGAATGCGTGTGCAAGGGTCTTAAAATCGATCCCTACATGCATTTATCATTACTTATACCAGATAATTAGCAGTGAATGAGACCGTGCAATTATACGTGTGTACGTGTCTTTTAAAATAGTGACTTGCACATACAGGTTTTGGCCCCATCCTTTTCCCACCCCCTTTTTACATATTGTATATTCTTTGCTCCCGAAAGTGAGTGTACACGTGTATATTGAATGTTTCGAAAATGCTGATTGCACACGTAGGGCTACTTACGTACCTCGAAGCTTAATTTTCCATGGTAGCATTTGGAAAATTCAGCTTTAAGTTAGGAAAGCATTTGAAAACATCAGAAGATGTCGTGATATGCAAGGTGCCTGTTGGCCACATTTTCTAACACAGTAAGAATTGGCTTATACATGTATTTATTTATTTATATGTTTGTTCATTTATTTACGATTATTTATATATCACCACTCCAGAGAAGATCAGGGCAGTTTACAGAGTTAAAGTATACCTAGCATGGGATTACAAATATTGGTACGACATGTTAAAAAGCACATAGAAGTAATGTCTCTGACTATCGTGTATGCAATACAGATACAAATGTAAATATATCGAGATTGAAGCCATAGGAAAACAGTACAAAAGAGAAAAGATATCTGAAGAAGGAACCGATGCAGTCTTGATAGCTCAGATGAGGATGTAACACACACACACACCCATGCCCCATGCCAGTTACCTTGCAGGGGCATTTCAGGGCCCTGGACTAACCTAGCAGGAGCCCCTCTCAGGTGGGTTCTGTCATTTGTTGGGTACTTGGCACCTGGTGCCTCCACCTGGGGAGAAGATGTTAGTGGGTGGGGTTTCCCTCCCTTCACCTAAGGAAACCCCACAAAACAGATGGGACTGTAAACAGGGCTGTCCAGATTTAGAAGTATGTACAAGTTTTATTACCTTACATGACCAACATCTATAATCAGGGCTGGTGCAAGGGGATTAGGCGCCCTAGGCACCTTCGGCTTCACACCGCTCCCCCTCATCACGTCGCACCACCACCCTCATTACAGGGCACAAATCATGTGGGGCTGCGAGCAGTGGCACCACGACAATAAAGAGGCGTGGAGGTTGCCAAATCCCCACTCTTCTTTGATGCCGCCACTCGCAGCCCTACATGGCTTGCGTCCCCTAATGCTTGGCGTCCTATGTCCAGGGCCTACTTCGCCTAGTGGTTCCGCTGGCCCTGTCTATAATACACGAAGCGAAAAACAGAATGAAAACAAAACATGAAAACAATATATTACCATACATTCAAGTCAAACACAGCTGCATTGCATAACGCACCTATTGATTTGCTATTTGTCTTCAACATGAGGGAAGCGAGAGGCTCAAGCCAAAAATTCAACACCAACCCATTGATCTCATCTGATCACTCCATGATCACATTTCAACTAAAGATATGATCAGCCAGTAAATACATAA
This sequence comes from Rhinatrema bivittatum, assembly GCF_901001135.1. NCBI lineage: Eukaryota > Metazoa > Chordata > Amphibia > Gymnophiona > Rhinatrematidae > Rhinatrema > Rhinatrema bivittatum. The sequence goes on along the minus strand of NW_021820719.1, from coordinate 189,031 downwards.
CACTACAATAAGAAACCCAGAAAACCAGAGAGAAAATTGATACTGACCATCCAATGTATTAAAATTCTTAAGCAATGAATTAAGAACAGTCCAACAAGAGCCAGCCGATGAACTAATCCACCACTGGAACAAAGTCTGTAAAATGGCGCCGAAGCAAGTGGTACCAGTGAAAAATCAAGCAATTTGCACAAACTGTTCTATGCCATGATTTACGCTGAATAAAAGACAAAAAAAACCTATTATGCTGAAAACAGGAAAGAAAATGGAGGAAAATAGGAAAACAAGAAGACAGGATAGAATGGGAGCTATCCTTGAAACCATACAGGAAAAACATAAATGAAGTTAAGAATAAAAACAACAAATATTCCACATTGTTAATGTTCTCCTAGGTTGCTCCACAACTTCACAACAACATACTAAAAATGATAACACCCCTGCCTGACACCAACTCACTGAATATTGCCACAACAAAATAACTGATATCCAAAAAACACTAACTACGGAGCCTTATCCACACACTAAAACTAAACTGATAAAAAAAATAAATCACAAATCCATAACAAGGATCATGACAACGGCATCCAATTCCTTAGGCTAACATTAGATACCTGAGGAAAAACAGCAGCATCTCTGAAGAAATATCCTGAGGAAATAATAATCTGGAGGACCATTAGTCAACTCCTTAAATTTATGTACGAAAGTCTTGATGGCTTTTAGGAAAATTTAGCCCTTAACATACAGAACTTTCAGGACTTAACATTTCAATCAAATTCCACAAAGTTTCTACATTTGGTTAAGAAAATTAAGCAAAGCTCAGAAATACTATGCCAGTTATTTCCATACTAGCAGCAGTGAACATGCACGGAAAGCCGATCAGTAATTGCATACTTGACATAGAATCTCCACTCCTAACATTGTCGACTTGTTAAATTTCAGCAGTTGTAGAGGACGTAAAGCTTACCTCAGCTCAGCACACACATTAGCAGTTGTAGGATGTGGGGATGTTAATATTAGAACCGTACAAAACTCCCGGCAGACCCTTCAATCACTAGGGAACGCCTACTGCTGGTGTTTGTGAGTGTCTCTTCTAAATGTGCTCTTCTGGGAAAGAAAAGTGCGTTATTAAAAAAACAGTAAATGAATTCCTTTGTTAATTTAGTGAATGGCAGAATTCGTTGAGGTACAAAAAAACCATATTCTACCTTTTCTTTAGAAAAAAGCATTAAATTACTTCAAAAATTATATAAAAAAATATTTTCAATAAATCTTCTTCTGTACTTATTATGAATATTAGAATACATTTAGTGGAAAAAAGAAATGGTATCAAATTTAAAGGTTAAGTGGTGATAACCTTAATCCATGATCTCATGACCTCAATAGGCTACAGATCCATTCATAATAATTGCAGAAAGATTTATTACAAATATTTTTTCATAACATTTTTAGGCATTTGTATGTTTTTCCCCAAGGAAGAGGTAGAATATGTTTTTTTTGCTTTTGTGTTGGTATATGTTTGATTAATTTGGAAACACAGTTTGCTTTTCTTTTTTGTAGAAGAATTCATTGAGGGCAATTTTCAAAAGTCAGTTGCCAGAGAAATACTGATTTACCCAAGCAAATTGACCTGGGGATCAGTGGTGAGATTGGATTAGGGAAGGGGAAAAAATGAGCATGGGTAATATTTTCAAATCTATGCTCATTCTTTTGATGAGAAAAAGTATCAACAGTAAATGCAGGTGATATTATGCTTACTGGTCGCAGGACGGCCCGAAGCACAGGACAGCAGGCCTTACCTCACCAGAACGCTGCCAGAACGGCCGTCTCCAGATCCTTCCCTAGGCGCACGTGCTTGAAGTCAATTCATTTAAAGAGCCTGTGGTGGGTAAAGCCTGTGGCACCCTTGGATGACATCACAGCCTCTCACCTTATAAAAGGGCTCCTTCAACGCTCCCGCATTGCCTCAGTAAAGCAGTCCCTTGCCCGGTTCTAGCAAAGCCTGCTTTGTCTTCAGCCTTGCCCCAGTCTTCAGCCTTATTCTGTGTCCATCTTCAGCTTCAGCCTTGGTTTTCAAAGGGAAAGTATGCTTAGATAACAGGGTCAAAGGCCATAGGTGATAGTATTCACATTCTTTGTTTCAACGTGACTACTTCTGAAAACTGCCCCACCTGTCCGGGTCCGGGAGCGATCTCCTGCACGCAGGCGATCAGCTGCCAGTAATCCAAATGGTGCCGATAGCCTTTGCCCTCACTATGTCACAGGGGCCGACCAATGGCACCGGTAGCCCCTGTGACATAGTAAGGGCAAAGGCTATCGGGAGCTACTATAAATGCAATATTCTCTGAGTGTGGGAAGCTCTTGCATGATTCATCTAAATCAATGCTTTCTCCAAGTATCTGCTGAAGAAATTGCACAGGAGGAAATGGGGCCAGCACTGTGCTGCTTTTGGGTGCTCCATCCCTCGTGCCCCTGCCCCTCTACTGCCAATGCCATCCTCCACTGACTCTTCCTTCTCCTGCCCCTGCAACATAGGAACAGAGATGAGAGTGGGAGCAGGTGGCAAATGGTTTTCCAGCTTGAGTTTCTTTTCTGCCTCACCCTGCCTCTGGTTTCCCCTTACTAAAAAATGTTTTTCTTAGCTTGGTCAAAGGGAGTCTTGTTTTTTTCAGTACGATCAATAGTGTTAATTGTTGAACTTATGCTGGTCCTGGTTCCTTTATGGAAAGAAAAGATTTTCTTCTCCTTTTCCCATTATTGTTGCTACTAGTGCATCAATCTCTTGCTCCCTGTGACATGATGGAATTGTTATTTTTACAATAAATTTAGGGCCTTATTTTCCAATATCACATTGGGGGTATTTGAATCCCTATGGGAGGGCTACCTACTAACTCGGGGTGGGGATTAGGTATGAGCGTCGGGGGTTGGGAGCCACTTTCGCATTCCACATGAGACCTACGGACAGAACAGTGGTCTCTAGTGCACATTTGCTGGCCGTCGGAGTGAGGACGCTCACTCCAAGAAGAGATTTGGGCAACGTTCTCTCCACCTAGCATGTTGTTGCCCAGGTAGAGTGTCCATCAAGCTAGGTAGAGAGAACGTTGCCCAAACCACTTCTTGGAGTGAGCGTCCTCACTCCGACGGCCAGCAAATGTGCACTAGAGACCACTGTTCTGTCCGTAGGTCTCATGTGGAATGCGAAAGTGGCTCCCAACCCCCGACGCTCATACCTAATCCCCACCCCGAGTTAGTAGGTAGCCCTCCCATAGGGATTCAAATACCTATGTAGGGCATAGGCACTATAGTAAGGTGCTCTCTCTCTCTCTCTCTCTCTCTCTCTCTCTCTCTCTCTCTCTCTCTCTCTCTCTCTCTCTCTCTCTCTCTCTCTCTCTCTCTCTCTCTCTCTCTCTCTCTCTCTCCCTCCTTCCTTTGACTATATGGGGAAACAGTACAAGGGGTAGATCAGGATCTACCCAATGTCTCAGATCATTGTGGATGCCTTCCTGCAACAGCTGGTAATATATTTGTGTTTTTATTTATTACTCACTATGGGAAACATTGCTCCCTTTATTTGTGTTTTTATTTATTACTCACTATGGGAAACATTGCTCCCTTTTATATAATATTGCAAATCAATTTTAAAATGTATGATTTACTCCAAAACGCCAAAAATGTTTTTAAGGAACGGGTGGAACGTTTCATAAGTTTTTCAATGTCATTACCACCATGTAATGTACTAATTTTTAATCATTAACGATCCACCTCCTTCCTAGTGTTTTAAATTATTTTTTGTAAGACATGTGCCAAACACTAGGAAGGAGGTGGATCTAAACTTTATTATTTGCCGATGAGAAAAAGGAACTGGAGGCAAGAGGATATTCCTCAAAGGAATCAGTTGTCAAAGAAAGTTTAGGTTTATACAATTTTCTGGAACAATTAGCACAGGAAGAATCTAAAAGGTCTATATGTCTTGTGCTATTCATGTTTGAACAGGATTTGAACACAGTGATGTGCCTATGTTTTAGGAAAAGGCACTCACTTTTTGAGGTCAAAAATTCTTGGTATTCCCAGATTTGTGTAAGGAAACACAGGAGAGGAGACACAAGCAAAGCACCAGACAAGAGCTCATGGAGTAGTTATGTTTCTTTGAAATTCTTGCAAGTGTGTAATTTAACTGGAAAATATTAAATATGTTTTATTTCACCCTAGTCATTTATGAGTTTTTCTTAATTCTAAAAAGATAGACCATGTATTACCATTAAAGAAATAGAGGATTCAGATAAAGTTTTCTTAGTTTATTTAGTCAATATCAGATTACAAACGTACCCTAGCTTGATGGACTCTCTACCTGGGTAACATCAAGCTAGGTTGAGAGAACATTGCCCAAATCTCATCTTGGAGTGAGTTTCCTCACTCTAAAGGCCAGCAAATCTTCACAAGAGACCACTGTTCTGTTCGTAGGTGTCACGTAGAATGTCAAAGTGGCCCCTAACCCCCTACACTCTTACCTAAACCCCACCTCGAGTTACTAGGTGGGCCTACCATAGGGATACAAAAATACCTACCTATGGGCCATGATATTATGGCCAGACTAAATACAAAATTGAATCTTTATGGGTAGAAATCCCTTGTGTATCAGGGAAGACTACAGTGATAGGGGTATACTACCGTCCACCTGGTCAAGATGGTGAGATGGACAGTGAAATGCTAAGAGAAATTAGGGAAGCTAACCAAATTGGTAGTGCAGTAATAATGGGAGACTTCAATTACCCCAATATAGACTGGGTAAATATATCATCAGGTCACGCTAGAGAGATAACATTCCTGGATGGAATAAATGATAGCTTTATGGAGCAATTGGTTCAGGAACCGACGAGAGAGGGAGCAATTTTAGATCTAATTCTCAGTGGAGCACAGGACTTGGTGAGAGAGGTACCGGTGGTGGGGCCACTTGGCAATAGTGATCATAATATGATCAAATTTGATTTAATGACTGGAAAAGGAACAGTGTGCAAATCCAAGGCTCTCGTGCTAAACTTTCAAAAGGGAAACTTTGATAAAATGAGAAAAATTGTTAGAAAAAACCTGAAAGGAGCAGCTACAAAAGTAAAAAATGTCCAAGAGGCGTGGTCATTGTTAAAAAATACCATTCTAGAAGCACAGTCCAGATGTATTCCACACATTAAGAAAGGTGGAAAGAAAGCAAAACGATTACCGGCATGGTTAAAAGGGGAGGTGAAAGAAGCTATTTTAGCCAAAAGATCTTCATTCAAAAATTGGAAGAAGGATCCAACAGAAGAAAATAGGATAAAGCATAAACATTGGCAAGTTAAATGTAAGACATTGATAAGACAGGCTAAGAGAGAATTTGAAAAGAAGTTGGCTGTAGAGGCAAAAACTCACAGTAAAAACTTTTTTAAATATATCCGAAGCAGAAAGCCTGTGAGGGAGTCAGTTGGACCGTTAGATGATCGAGGGGTTAAAGGGGCACTTAGAGAAGATAAGGCCATCGCGGAAAGATTAAATGATTTCTTTGCTTCGGTGTTTACTGAAGAGGATGTTGGGGAGGTACCCGTAATGGAGAAGGTTTTCATGGGTAATGATTCAGATGGACTGAATCAAATCACGGTGAACCTAGAAGATGTGGTAGGCCTGATTGACAAACTGAAGAGTAGTAAATCACCTGGACCGGATGGTATACACCCCAGAGTTCTGAAGGAACTAAAAAATGAAATTTCAGACCTATTAGTAAAAATTTGTAACTTATCATTAAAATCATCCATTGTACCTGAAGACTGGAGGATAGCAAATGTAACCCCAATATTTAAAAAGGGCTCCAGGGGCGATCCGGGAAACTACAGACCGGTTAGCCTGACTTCAGTGCCAGGAAAAATAGTGGAAAGTGTTCTAAACATCAAAATCACAGAACATATAGAAAGACATGGTTTAATGGAACAAAGTCAGCATGGCTTTACCCAGGGCAAGTCTTGCCTCACAAATCTGCTTCACTTTTTTGAAGGAGTTAATAAACATGTGGATAAAGGTGAACCGGTAGATATAGTATACTTGGATTTTCAGAAGGCGTTTGACAAAGTTCCTCATGAGAGGCTTCTAGGAAAAGTAAAAAGTCATGGGATAGGTGGCGATGTCCTTTCGTGGATTGCAAACTGGCTAAAAGACAGGAAACAGAGAGTAGGATTAAATGGGCAATTTTCTCAGTGGAAGGGAGTGGACAGTGGAGTGCCTCAGGGATCTGTATTGGGACCCTTACTGTTCAATATATTTATAAATGATCTGGAAAGAAATACGACGAGTGAGATAATCAAATTTGCAGATGACACAAAATTGTGCAGAGTAGTTAAATCACAAGCAGATTGTGATAAATTGCAGGAAGATCTTGTGAGACTGGAAAATTGGGCATCCAAATGGCAGATGAAAATTAATGTGGATAAGTGCAAGGTGATGCATATAGGGAAAAATAACCCATGCTATAATTACACGATGTTGGGTTCCATATTAGGTGCTACAACCCAAGAAAGAGATCTAGGTGTCATAGTGGATAACACATTGAAATCGTCGGTTCAGTGTGCTGCGGCAGTCAAAAAAGCAAACAGAATGTTGGGAATTATTAGGAAAGGATTGATGAATAAAACGGAAAATGTCATAATGCCTCTGTATCGCTCCATGGTGAGACCGCACCTTGAATACTGTGTACAATTCTGGTCGCCGCATCTCAAAAAAGATATAATTGCGATGGAGAAGGTACAGAGAAGGGCTACCAAAATGATAAGGGGAATGGAACAACTCCCCTATGAGGAAAGACTAAAGAGGTTAGGACTTTTCAGCTTGGAGAAGAGACGACTGAGGGGGGATATGATAGAGGTGTTTAAAATCATGAGAGGTCTAGAACGGGTAGATGTGAATCGGTTATTTACTCTTTCGGATAGTAGAAGGACTAGGGGACACTCCATGAAGTTAGCATGGGGCACATTTAAAACTAATCGGAGAAAGTTCTTTTTTACTCAACGCACAATTAAACTCTGGAATTTGTTGCCAGAGAATGTGGTTCGTGCAGTTAGTATAGCTGTGTTTAAAAAAGGATTGGATAAGTTCTTGGAGGAGAAGTCCATTACCTGCTATTAAGTTCACTTAGAGAATAGCCACTGCCATTAGCAATGGTTACATGGAATAGACTTAGTTTTTGGGTACTTGCCAGGTTCTTATGGCCTGGATTGGCCACTGTTGGAAACAGGATGCTGGGCTTGATGGACCCTTGGTCTGACCCAGTATGGCATTTTCTTATGTTCTTATGTTCTCTCTCTCTTGAGACATGGCAATGAAAGGTTATCACATTTTGAAAAATGACCCCCTAAGATGGGAACTGCTCACAGCTTGTTTCAGGAACTCATCAAAACCTTTCAGTATTACTTGTTCCATAAACTTGAATGGAATCTGACAACAGATGAAAATAAACATTTTTGTTTCTTTCAGGGGCACTAGTCATTCATTTTGAATGAAACGAAAAGAAAATGCCCTGGTTTAGTTCAGATTTCTTATTTGTTTCAAATGAAAGCTCATTCCTACAAATAGCACAGGATTAAGTGGGAAAGGAACCCCTGAGAATCTGTGAATGAAGGCACATGGAACCTTTGTGCAAAGTTCATTGTAGATTCATTGTTGTTTGTAATTATTTTTGTGTCACCTAGCATTCACGGAAGACAGCATTATTTGTATTTTTGCATTGTTTTATAGTAAAATAGTAACATAGTAGCACAGTAAATGTTGACAGAAAAAGACCCAAGGATTCCATCAGTCTGCCCAGCAATCATTCATTTTTTTAAATTTTTTATATAAGAACATAAAAATTGCCATTTTGGGTCAGACTGAGGGTCCATCAGACCCAGAATCTTGTTTCCAATAGTGGCCAATTCAAGTCACAAGCACATGACAAGATCAAAAGCAGTAAATATAGTTGGAATATGTGTAATACAAATGTGATAAATAAATACATTATAAATAAATAGATACCATGCTGATATTGCACAGTGATAAGTAGTGGTTATTTCCCAAGGACCTGATTTTCAGAAGCATTTGCATGCTTAAAACTGGGATTTACATGTGTAAACACACTTTACCTATGTAATTGGGCTTTTAAAAATTGCTGTAAAATATAAAGTATTGTTGGAAGAAAAAGACCAAATGGTCCATCCAGTCTGCCCAGCAATTGGCTTACGGTGGTAAATGCCATTCCGTCCAAGTTACCCCTATGCAGAAACGTTACTCCACCCCCTTTCTGCATTTCTAACCTCAAGTCTTTAGGGATACGGAGCGTTTATCCCATGCCCTTTTGAATTCATTTACTGTTCTCATCTTCACACCCTTCTGGGAGGGCATTCCAGGCATCCATTACCCTCCTCGTGAAGAAATATTTCCTAATATTGGTTCTGAATCTTCCTTCTTGGAGTTTCTACTGTTTTTTTTTCCAAAGGAAAACGTTGGAAGTTCATACATCATTAAAACCTTTCTGGTATCTGAAAGTCTGTACCATATCCCCCCTCTGCTTCAGGGTTTACATATTTCAGATCCTTCAGCCTCTCCTCATAAGACTTCTGAAACAGACCCCACACCATTTTGGTCACTTTCTTCTGGATCGCCTCTGTCCTGTCTCTATGCTTTTTTGAGTAAGGGCACCAGTAGTGAACACAGTACTTCAGGTGTGGCCTCGCCAAGGACAGCTACAAGGGCATTATCATAAGGGCATTATCACCTCCCTTTTCCTGCTGGAATTGTTAATAGACTTTACCCACGTTAAGTGCACTTAGGGGCAGATTTTAAAACATACACCCGATTTTATAATATTTTGAGATTATGGGTAAGGTGTCCTCTGTAATCTTTAAGACTGCAATCATGTATCTTCTCCATAAATCCTTCGGGGTCACATATGGTAGTTTTGGAAAATTTATGCATCTTAGGTTCTTTGCACGGAGCTGATTTTCTAAATTCTCCGCTTTAAATTGGAGACTCCTATTTTCTTTTATTAATTTTGCTGAAGATCTATACAACTTTGAGTTTTTACCTCTGATGCTTGCAAAAGCTGTTTATTCTCCACAAGCCCCGATTCTACTTTATCAACTCGATTATCTAAAAGCGTTACTGCTCCAGAGAGGCTAGTCACTTTTGTGGCAATATGTTGCAGTTGGGTACTGCTGTGGAATAGTGGACCCTTGGGCCGACCTACCACGAGAGGCGGGGTAGGCCGGGAGGCGGAGCCAAGGCTCAAAGTGTTCACCAGGTGATTGCCCGGGAACCAGGAACCCCCCAGGAGGAGCCCGTAGGGTCCTGGCTCCTTGGGACTTAGGTACCAGAGAGAGAGTCCAGTAACAGAGAACCAGGAAGTCCAATGGTAATTGAGTCTAGCACAAGATCTTCACCCGGGTACCCAGAACCCCCCAGGAGGGGCCCATAGGGTTCTGGCACCTTGGGACTTGGGTACTAGAGAGAGAGTCCAGCAATAGAGAACCAGGAAGTCCAAAGATAATAGAGTCTCTAAGTGAGCAGACTTGAGTAGGAGCGAGTAGAAACCTGGAGCGGGGTCCGCAGCCAGCAGGTGAAGGCTGAAGCAGGAACAGAGACGAGCCGGGATCAAAGGCAGGTGGCAGCAGAGCGTGGTCAGGGACGAACCGGGTCGAGGCAGGCAGCAGGCAGAGCGTAATCAGGGACGAACCGGGGTTGAGGCAGGCAGCAGGCAGAGCGTAGTCAGGGACGAACCGGGGTCGAGGCAGGCAGCAGGCAGAGCGTAGTCAGGAACTCCAAGGTCAGCGGCAGGAACTCAGCAAGACGAAGCGCAACTCAGAACTACAAGACTGTAGTGAACCTCGTTGCAAGGCGATGAGGGAACATCCGGACGCCGGTTATATCTGTCTCGGAGCGTGACGTCATCAGCGCAGGCGGGGCTTGACTTCCGGGTTCTGGGCGCTCAAAGTGGCCGTACTCGCGCGCGAGGCCGCGGTGAGAGAGACAGGCAAATGGCGGATGCCACATGGACCTGAGCGCGTCCTTGGGTCCTGGAGACCGCGGAGTGCGGCGTTCCCAGACGCAAAGGTAGGCGCTGGTCACGGGGAAGAGAGGGGAAGCGGTGCAGACCGCAACAGCAATATTCATATTTAATGTTTGGATAGCCTCCCAAATCGCTTCTAGTGAAAAGGTTTGAGGCCTTACCAGTTCTTCATATGGTTCAAGTTTCTGTTCTAGCCCTCCTTTTTGTTGGAGCTGTCCCTCTCCCGTTTGTGTCTGCTCCCAGTTCCCTCTCAGAATGACTTTGAGTTGAGACGCTTTCCCCAGACAACACAGGCTCCAGAAGGGGGTTCCGCAATGCACCCGTTCCTGGCGCTTCTGTTCCTCCTCAGTACCGCTGGTCGCGTCTCCTGGTGGGATTTTCGGGTGGTAACCTTTCCTCCGGTGATAATGATGTACTCAGTTCAGGACCGAGCTCAGGCACTTCTTCCCCCTGAGCATCGGTCAACGAACCCGCTACCAGAGCATTTCTTACCCGGCAGATGTGCCCGTCCATCGGGCCTACGATAGGTTGGATCAAGGGAGGCTCCGAAGCTTGACTCTCCCTTGCCCTCCTTTTTTGGGCCAGTGCAAGATTTTTTTAAACCCTTCTCTACTAACTACCTTAACTACATCCTCCAGCAATTAATTCCAGAGATTAAATGTATATTGAGTGAAAATGAATTTCCTCTGATTTCTTTTGAATGTGCAACTTGCTAACCTCATTTACTGTCCCCTACTCTTTGCATTTTTTTGAAAAGAGTAAATAACTGATTTACATTTACTCACTCTATTCTACTCGTGATTTTATACAATTCCATCATATCCCCCCTCAGCTGTCTCTTCTCCAAGCTTGACAACCCTAATTTCATTAGTCTTTCCTCATAGGGGAGCCATTCCACCTGCTTTATCATTTTGATTGCCCTTCTCTCAACCTTGTCCAATGAAACTATATATTTTTTGAGGTGTGGTGACCGGAACTGCACACAGTAATCCAGGTGTGGGCTCACCATGGAGTGAAACAGAAGCATTATGATATTCTCTGTTTTATTCTCCATTCCTTTCCTAATAATCCCCAGCATTCTGTTTGTGTATGATATATGAACACAAGATGAGGATGCACCATGGAGTGATACAGAGACATTATGATATTCTCTGTTTTATTCTCCATTCCTTTCCTAATAATCCCCAGCATTCTGTTTGTGTATGATATATGAACACAAGATGAGGATGCACCATGGAGTGATACAGAAGCATTATGATATTCTCTGTTTTATTCTCCATTCCTTTCCTAATAATCCCCAGCATGCTGTTTGTGTATGATATATGAACACAAGATGAGGATGCACCATGGAGTGATACAGAGATATTATGATATTCTCTGTTTTATTCTCCATTCCTTTCCTAATAATCCCCAGCATTCTGTTTGTGTATGATATATGAACACAAGATGAGGATGCACCATGGAGCGATACAGAGACATTATGATATTCTCTGTTTTATTCTCCATTCCTTTCCTAATAATCCCCAGCATACTGTTTGTGTATGATATATGAACACAAGATGAGGATACACCATGGAGTGATACAGAGGCATTATGATATTCTCTGTTTTATTCTCCATTCCTTTCCTAATAATCCCCAGCATTCTGTGTGTGTATGATATATGAACACAAGATGAGGATGCACCATGGAGTGATACAGAGACATTATGATATTCTCTGTTTTATTCTCCATTCCTTTCCTAATAATCCCCAGCATTCTGTTTGTGTATGATATATGAACACAAGATGAGGATGCACCATGGAGTGATACAGAGACATTATGATATTCTCTGTTTTATTCTCCATTCCTTTCCTAATAATCCCCAGCATTCTGTTTGTGTATGATATATGAACACAAGATGAGGATGCACCATGGAGTGATACAGAGACATTATGATATTCTCTGTTTTATTCTCCATTCCTTTCCTAATAATCCCCAGCATTCTGTTTGTGTATGATATATGAACACAAGATGAGGATGCACCATGGAGTGATACAGAGACATTATGATATTCTCTGTTTTATTCTCCATTCCTTTCCTAATAATCCCCAGCATTCTGTTTGTGTATGATATATGAACACAAGATGAGGATGCACCATGGAGTGATACAGAAGCATTATGATATTCTCTGTTTTATTCTCCATTCCTTTCCTAATAATCCCCAGCATGCTGTTTGTGTATGATATATGAACACAAGATGAGGATGCACCATGGAGTGATACAGAGGCATTATGATATTCTCTGTTATATTCTCCGTTCCTTTCCTAATAATCCCCAGCATTCTGTTTGTGTATGATATATGAACACAAGATGAGGATGCACCATGGAGCAATACAGAGGCATTATGATATTCTCTGTTTTATTCTCCATTCCTTTCCTAATAATCCCCAGCATTCTGTTTGTGTATGATATATGAACACAAGATGAGGTCGCACCGTGGAGTGATACAGAGGCATTATGATATTCTCTGTTTTATTCTCCATTCCTTTCCTAATAATCCCCAGCATTCTGTTTGTGTATGATATATGAACACAAGATGAGGATGCACCATGGAGAGATACAGAGGCATTATGATATTCTCTGTTTTATTCTCCATTCCTTTCCTAATAATCCCCAGCATTCTGTTTGTGTATGATATATGAACACAAGATGAGGATGCACCATGGAGTGACACAGAGACATTATGATATTCTCTGTTTTATTCTCCATTCCTTTCCTAATAATCCCCAGCATTCTGTTTGTGTATGATATATGAACACAAGATGAGGATGCACCATGGAGTGATACAGAGGCATTAGGATATACTCTGATTTATTCTCCATTCCTTTCCTAATAATCCCCAGCATTCTGTTTGTGTATGATATATGAACACAAGATGAGGATGCACCATGGAGCGATACAGAGACATTATGATATTCTCTGTTTTATTCTCCATTCCTTTCCTAATAATCCCCAGCATACTGTTTGTGTATGATATATGAACACAAGATGAGGATACACCATGGAGTGATACAGAGGCATTATGATATTCTCTGTTTTATTCTCCATTCCTTTCCTAATAATCCCCAGCATTCTGTTTGTGTATGATTATATGAACACAAGATGAGGATGCACCATGGAGTGATACAGAGGCATTATGATATTCTCTGTTTTATTCTCCATTCCTTTCCTAATAATCCCCAGCATTCTGTTTGTGTATGATTATATGAACACAAGATGAGGATGCACCATGGAGTGATACAGAGGCATTATGATATTCTCTGTTTTATTCTCCATTCCTTTCCTAATAATCCCCAGCATTCTGTGTGTGTATGATATATGAACACAAGATGAGGATGCACCATGGAGTGATACAGAGACATTATGATATTCTCTGTTTTATTCTCCATTCCTTTCCTAATAATCCCCAGCATTCTGTTTGTGTATGATATATGAACACAAGATGAGGATGCACCATGGAGTGACACAGAGACATTATGATATTCTCTGTTGTATTCTCCATTCCTTTCCTAATAATCCCCAGCATTCTGTTTGTGTATGATTATATGAACACAAGATGAGGATGCACCATGGAGTGATACAGAGGCATTATGATATTCTCTGTTTTATTCTCCATTCCTTTCCTAATAATCCCCAGCATTCTGTTTGTGTATGATATATGAACACAAGATGAGGTCACACCATGGAGTGATACAGAGGCATTATGATATTCTCTGTTTTATTCTCCATTCCTTTCCTAATAATCCCCAGCATTCTGTTTGTGTATGTTATATGAACACAAGATGAGGTCACACCATGGAGTGATACAGAGGCATTATGATATTCTCTGTTTTATTCTCCATTCCTTTCCTAATAATCCCCAACATTCTGTTTGATTTTGACTTCTGCTGCACACTGAGCTGAGGATTTCAAAGTATTTTTCACTATGATGCCTAAATTCTTTCCTTGGGTAGTAACTCCTAATATGGAACCTAAAATCAGGTAACTACAGTGTGGATTACTTTTCCCCATGTCCATCACTTTCTATTTGTCCACATTAAATTTCCTCTGCCATTTAAATGCCCAGTCTGCCAATTTCACATGGTTCTCCTGCAATTTTTTACAATCTGATTGTAATTTAACAACTCAGAATAAATTTATGTCATCTGCAAATTTGATCACCTCACTCATTGTTCCCCTTTCTGATCATTTATAAATATATTAGAAAGCACAGGTCCCATACAGATCACTGAGGCACTCCACTGTTAACTTTCTCCACTGAGAAAACTGACCATTTAGTTCTGTTTCCTATCTCTTAACCAGTTTGCAATCCACAATAGGACATTGTTTTCTATTCTGTGACTTTTTAATTTTTCAAGAGTCTCTCATGGTGCACTTTGTCAAACACCTTCTGAAAATCCAAATTCACTGTATTCACCAATTCACCATCATTAAAACAATGTATCAGATTGGTTAGGCACGGTTTCCCTTGAGTAAATCCATGCTGGCTGTGTCCCATTAAACCATGTCTTTCTATATGTTCTGTGATTTTGTTTTTTAGAATAGTTTCCATGGTGGCAGACACTACAGCATGCACTATGCGCATCCTTATCCCTTGCTTTGGCTTTGCTGTTCTTTTCTTCTTTTAATTTTACCTACTTCATAGGTGAAAAAAACTGAGGCCAGGCTAGGGAGTTTTCTACGGAGCTTCATCGGAGCTTCTGATTTTGAGGCCTATGGATGTTCACATTCTCCAAAGCAACACATCGCAGGGAGTGGAGCCAGTGGGATGTTTGGGATAGGAAGGTTTGCCTCTCTCACTCTAGGCTTTTTCGGTGACAATGAGACTAGAGGTAAGGACGCCCGCAATGGATCCTGCTGTGGCTAAAGGATCTATCCAGCTGAGAAGAGACGCCGAGTGATGACGCTGCGTCTTCTAGAAGAAATGAGACAGAGAGACGTTTTTTCACCACGGCAACACCTCAGCAAGATCATGACATTCCAGAGAAGATAGAGGTGATTTAAGGAGTGTTTGTGCTACTTCTTCACTTGTCGCATGCTCTCAAATTAGCCAAGCGGATTTACCTTTGGTAAGGTCATTGTTTTTTTATCCTAGAAGACAGCAAAGAAGTGCTGGATAAAGAAAGCCATTCTGCCTCAAACAACTCTACTGTTGGAGAAGAGTGCAGTCTTGGGAAATCATTTTCAAGTTGTGGAGGGCAGTTCATGCAGCCACCACTATTTCCATGAAGAAATGATGTTGGTCCTGATTTGAACCCCTTGGAGCTTCTTATGACCCCTTGATCTACAGGTTTCTTTTTATCAAAAAATGTTTGATTCTTGTGCACTATTAATTCCTTTCAGCTATTTAAAAGTCTGTATCATTTTATTCCCCGTCTCTCCTCTCCTCCAGTGTATAAATATTTAGGTACTTCAATATCATTTCATAACTCTTCTCATAACTATCATTCTGTCTTCCAGTGAGCGGCTAAAGAAGGCAGAAAGCAATACTGCTGGGGCAAAGAGCACCCTTCGGAATGAGCAGATAGTGGAAAGTCTGGCCTTTTGCCTTCTGGTCCACCCTCAGCCTCAGCTCCAGCAACAGCACACAAGCATCCAGAGAGGGAGAGGAGATAGCACATGACATTTGAGGTATGGAGGCAATTAATGTTAGAGAGAATCAGCATTTAGCCGAATGCATTCACAGTTATAAGGGCATCAACAGGGGAAAGTTACTGAGCCATCTACAAACAGTGGAAGCAGCATCATTTAAGAAAAGAACATCTGTTAGCGGTGGTATCAGGAGAGGTCAACATTACAAAGAAAGATTATCTGAAATTCCAAAAGGCTTTGAAAACATCAATGTTTTCTCAAGTATATGAGGATTACTAAATTTAGTTTAGAAGGTATCTGGTTTATTTTTTTTCACTGTTTTTTTAACTTGATTATACGTTTTTATTTTATTGGAATTTATTGTTTCCTGAAATGTATCGCTTTTGTATTTATGTTTTACTGTTAACTACTATTATGGCGTATAAACTGAATGGCAGTGAATCAAATCAAATAAATAATAATAATAGTAACCTGGGGACCCTGGCTACCAGTCAAAGCAGCAACAGAAAAAGGAAATCCATCGAAAAGGGGAAGTCAGTCTTTCAGTCTCCTAGGGTGGCCCCCTAGCCTCTTCCTCCAGTGAGATAACAGGCCACCAGTCCCACATTAGTGGCACGCCACCATGGAGTAGATAAGGTGTCTTACAACATCACTGTCCTGTAGCAGCAGGCATTCAGCATCAAAGGTACTCAGATAATGCATCCAGAAAATGGTTGCCCTGTTTGATCAGACCTTTCAGATCAAGTAAAACATGGGACTTAAGCAGCTGTTTGCACCTTTTAGGCTCCAGTTACAAAGTTCTCATCCAGGCAGCATTCAGTAGACAAGTTATCCATGCAATATGCACTCAGTCAGCCAAGGTGAGAGGGGAAGCATCCATGTCACCAGCGACATCTGGACCAGCCAAGAACACTCAACATGCTTATCTTTCCCTGACAGCAGCTGTCTGAGGCAGGGGTAGGAAGCAGCTCTAGCAGGACTAGAGAAGTGGGGTACAGATGGACTGTGTTGTTGCCTACCCAGGGTATGGATATCAGCCACACCTCAGTAGATATCTAAGTAGCATTTAGGAAGGTGATGGAGAATGATGGAAAGCTAGATTGGAGAGACAGGACAGTTGTTTCTGTTTTTCAATGCAGACAGCTACAGACTTACATTTGAAATTGAGGAGCGCTTTGAACACTTCCAGGAAAAATCATGATCGGCAGGCTCGCCCAAAAGTCACCGTCCCAAATGGAATATTTTCAGTATCCTGTCCCGGATCTGTTTTGTGTTCACCCCATACACCACGGGATTTACGATGGGTGGAAGAAGGAAGTAGAGGTTGGCCACAATGATGTGAACAGAGGGAGAGAGTGTATGGCCGACCCGCTGTAAGATAACAGTGAACAGAAATGGGGTGTAAAACACGGCAATTACACACACGTGGGCGGTGCAGGTGCTGAAAGCTTTCGCTCGCGCTTCCTTGGATGAAAGCCTTACGACGGCCTTAAGTATCAGAGCATAAGATAAAGCAATAAACAGCAAATCTAAAAAGACCCCACACAGAGCAATGCTCATCCCATACACAGCGTTGGCCGTTATATCGGCACAGGCCAGCCTTGCCACGGACATGTGCTCGCAGTACGTGTGAGCAATGACGTTGCTGTTGCAGAATGGCAGCCTTTTAGTCAGGAAGGGAAATGGGAGAACGTACAGCATACTTCTGAAGATAACTAGGAATGCTAGTTTGGCTAAGAGCGCATTTGTCAGGATGGAGGTGTATCTTAAGGGGTTGCACACGGCAACATAGCGATCAAAAGCCATTGATATCAGAATGCCGGATTCCACCACCACAAAAGAATGAGCAAAATACATCTGCATCAGACAAGCATCAAAATAGATTTCCCTAGAATCAAACCAGAACGCACCCAGCATTTTAGGTATTACACAGGTAGGTAAAGCTATGTCAGTCCCGGACAGCATGGACAGGAGGAAGTACATGGGCCGGTGGAGGCTGGCGTCTGTCTTGATAATAAAGATGATGATAGAGTTTCCTATAACCGCTGTGACATACAGAGTACAGAATGGGATGGAGATCCAGATGTGCGCAGCTTCCAGCCCCGGGATACCCATCAGGATGAAGAATGGAGGCTGGTAGTGGGTGGTATTGAAGGCTGACATGATGGCCCGATGAAGTCAGATTCAGTTTTAAAGAAGCTCTTTCTGTACAACAAGAAGATAAAACAGAATCTCATTAAACACCTTGTAAATACATTCAAATTGAAATATGGATACACATCTACCTCCCCATGGCATGCACACAAAGAGTTGTCCCTGCTGAGTAGGTGGTGTCAGGTTCTGCACACATAGGAGCAGATTTTAAAAGCCCTACGTGCGTAAATCCAGCCGGATTTACGCGTGCAGGGGGGGTTACGCGTGCCAAGCCTATTTTGCATAGGCCCAGCGATGCACGCAAGCCCCGGGACGCGCATTATACCACGGGGCTTGAAAAAAGGGGCGGGGCTTGGGTGGACCGGGGCAGGGGCATGGCCAGAGGCCTCCTTAGGGCCTCTAGGCCAGGGGATCACGCGCCGGCACTCGGCCGGTGGAGGCAGGCGCAACTTGAAAAATAAAGGTCGGGGGAGTTTAGGTAGGGCTGGGGGGCGGGTTAGGTAGGGGAAGGGAGGGGAAGGTGGGGGGGTGCGGAAGGAAAGTTCCCTCCCAGGCCGCTCCGATTTCGATTTCTGATTTCGATTTCGATTTCCGATTTCGATTTCCGATTTCGGAGCGGCCTGGGAGGGAACAGGGAATGCCATCGGGGCTCCCCTAGGGCTCGGTGCACGCAAGGTGCACAAGTGTGCACCCCCTTGCGTGCGCCGACCCCTGATTTTATAACTTGCGCGCGGCTGCGTGCGCATGTTATAAAATCGGGCGTAGATTTGTGCGCGCAGGGTTGCGCGCACAAATCTTCGCCCGTGTGTAGGTATTAAAATCCGGCCCATACTATTGAACATGGACAGTATGCAGATAAATGCTTTCTCCACTCCAGCTTCACCCCTCAAAATGCCTCCTTACAAAATGAATAAAATCATGAACTACGCATGGTTTTAAATGCATAGACCCCCAAACTTACTTTCAAATGGGGATTTACACAGAGAAACTGGGGTTTCTGCGCGTAAATACTTTGGAAAGCTCCCGCCATAGCTGCATTTCAGATACAGAAGAACTGCCATGGTCTTTGGAGGGGTAACACACAAATGCCCTACCTGGCAAATATCTCCCAGAATGGATAATAGCTACCAACAAGGATTAGTTTACTGGTAAACTGGGCAAGAGTTCCTACACCTAAGCTGCTGGACTAACACCCCCTTGTAAGACTAGGGGGCACGTCTCAGAACCAACATCAGGAAATATTTTTTCATGGAGAAGATGGTGGATGCCTGAAATGCCCTTTCAGAAGAGATGGTGAGAATGAAAACAGGAAACGAATTGAAAAGGGCATGGGATAATCACTGTGGATCCCCAATGACTAAACCAACCAAGCCTGATACTTCACTTTGAATGCATATACAGCGTTGCTCTCTGTTTCAACGGCAGGGGGAAATGTGGAAAAGAGGATTTACATTCAGACAACAACCAACAAGGCATGGATCTGTGCAGTCTGGGTAAACAAGCATCGGGGTAACTTGCTTGATGTGGCGGTTACTACCCTTAACCATTAAGCCTTATGTTCACCTTTGATGCAACTCTAACATTACTCTCTGCATCAATGGCAGGGGTGGCAGGAAATTTGAATCAAAACAGTTACCAACAAGGGCCCTGAACTTGGTGGTTTGTGAAACAGATAAGTATAGGAAAATAAGTGTGGGAGCTTGCCGGGCAGACTGGATGGGCCGTTTGGTCTTTTTCTGCCATCATTTCTATTTATAAAATCAGCAGTAGGTTGGAACAGGTAAATACAGGATGGTTATTTTCCCTTTCAAGTAATCCTAAAACAAGGGGGGCACTCCATGAAGCTAACAATCAGCAGATTTATAAAGTATCCATGGAAAGTGCTTTGTCACTCAGCGCACAATCAAGCTGTGGGATCTGTTGCCAGGGGGCGTGGTATGGGTGGCGAGCATAGCGGGGTTTGAAAACAGTTTGGACAAGTTCCTGGAGGAAAAGTCCCTAACACATTAGCCAAGTAAACAAGGGAAAGGTATTGCTATCCCTGGGAGTGAGTAACAGGAAATGTATCTACTTTCTGGGATCTACCCAGTGCCCTAGACTGACTTCTGTCAGAGACAGGGTGGTGGGCTCGAGGGACCTTGGTCCGATCCAGCTCAGCATTTGTCATGTTCTCATGTAAGGTGCATAATTGACAAAAAGTCAGAGAAACCGAGGCAAGAAGGAGCTTTTATTACGAGTAAGATTAAGACCGTGAGGCCTAAATCTTCAGCAGTGCATGCAATATAAGAGCATAAGGACCACCATAATGGGTCAGAGCAAAGGTCCATCAAGCCCAGTACCCTGTCTCTGACAGTGTCCAATTCAGGTGACAATGTTAGCTTCATGGAGTGTCCCTTAGTTCTAGTCCTATTTGAAAGCCTAAATACCCATTCTCTATTTATCCATTCCACCCCACGCATTATTTTAATAGCTTCTATCAGATCCCCCCTCAGCTGTCTCTTCTCCAAGCTGAACAGCCCTAACCTCTTCAGCCTTTCCTCATAGGGGAGATGTTCCATGCCCTTATTATTATTGTTGCCATCCTCTGCAGCTTTTCTGCTTCTTCTATGTCTTTCTTGACATGTGGGGACCAGAAGTGCACACAATGCTCAAGCTGCTGTTGCACCATGAAGCGATACAGAGGCTGAAAGATATCTTCCATCTCATTTCCCATCCGTTCCCTTATAGTACCTAACTTTCTACTTGCTTTTTTGATCACTGCACACCGAGCTGAGAATTTCAAAGTATTGTCCACAGTGACCCCAAGGTCCTTTTCCTGAGTGGTGACGCCAAACACAGAACCCAGCATCGTGTACCTGTAGCTGGGATTATTTTTCCCTCTGTGCAACACTTTGCACTTTTCCACATTGAATTTCACCTGCCATTCAGATGCCCAGTCTCACAAAGTCTTTCTCAGCATCATTTTAAATATAGTTTGCAATATATATTTATTTCTTTATACGAATCGCTTTGCACTTTGCCACATTAAATTTCATCTGATATTTAGACACCCGAGCCTCCTGTCTGCCAAGGCTGTCATGCAATTGCTTACAAGTGCAATTGCTTACAAGTTATATTCCATAGCATCTACCCATTGATGCCTGTTATATGTAAGGGCTCCTCCCAAAAATTATTTATATGTTGCCTAGTTCATCATATTATATATATGTTATCTGTTATATGTACGGGCACTGCCCAATGGTTTTTTGTTCACTGTGAACCGATACGATGTGCAAACGGATATCGGTATAAAAGAAATGTGAAATAAATAAATAAATAAATAAATAAATAAATAAATAAATGTGGCTCGTGCATTAATTAAGAATTTTGTGTCATCTGAAATCCCCTCATTCACTGCTCCCATTTCCAGATCATTTATAAAAATGTTAAAAAGCAGGGATCCCAGTACAGATCCCTAGGCCACTCCACTTTCTGCCTTTCTCCACTGAGAGAAATGATCAGGTCAGTCCTATCCTTTCACCCCGTGGTGTTCACTCCCAGACCTTGAGGGCCACCAGTAGCTCGGGTTTTCAGGATATCCGTAATGAATATGCATGGGCTGGATTTGCTTACAATGCATATTCATGAGTGATGTCCTGTGAATCTGAGCTGCTGGTGGCCCTCAAGGGCTGGGAGCCTAGTAGCACCACTTTAGCCACTTACGATGGGACGCTGCCTCCCTGATCTCCCAGCTTCAGATGTACGCACAGAATAACCCCTCGATTTTCAAGCACAAGGCAAACGTACAAGCTAACTTCGTAATTTTGGCGAGTATGCGTCTAAGATGCATGTTTGAACACAACGCGCAAGCCGGAGGTACGGACTCCTAAATGCCCCTTCTTTCCTGTGCATTCAAAGTTACTCCTACTCAGCACAATTTTCAGGTCTTTTAAGTTGGGAAAAAACAGCACCCCCTCCCCCCGCACTGAGAGCAAAAGTGTTCACACTGTTCACAGGAAAGGTACTGGTGCCCCCAGCAAACAACGAGCAGGGCTAGGGCAGAGGGAGAAAGTCATTTCCACATGCACCTTTGCCCCCGTTTCAATGTAGGTGCAGCCAGGTACTAAGAGAAAAACCCACTTGCAGGCCCATGGGTACAAGGTACATCCTAAATAACAATTGCCAGGAAGCAACTAGATCACAATAAGGCTTTTCTTTTTCACATCAGCTACGTCTTATAATCTTAAGTGAGAGACTACAGTGGACATTTTCTCACATGATCAGCTGCCTGCAGCCTTTCTAAAATCAACCAGCAGGCCCTGACCAATAGCACAAGATCTATTGCCACATAGGCCTCATGCATGATGAACAGCTACAAAAGGTGTGCAATGGCTGTACCCCCATGGAAGCAAACTCAACCAGTCCCAGCGCCAGCGGAGAACACAAATACTTCTGTCTTCATAGACATTAAGAATCCACTTGTGTCTAATTGTGGAAGAAACTCATATGTGGATATAAAATGCAGGTACCCTTATATAATGTCCTTGTAAAATCCTTCTGGGACTCTGAAGCAACAGGGAGCCTCGGTGCTTGTCTCAAGCAGATGTTCTGCTCTGAGAATGAATCATGCAGGAAGAGAATCCCCAAACCATTTAGTGTATTACAACAGGAAATGCAAAAACGGATGAAGACCTAGAGGCGAATAGTACTCGATGTATTGGAGGTCTCTCAATATCCTTCCAATCCTCTAGGGCAGTGTTTTACAAGTGCATCCTGAAGGCACAGCTAACCAGTCTGGTTTTCAGGGTATCCTTAATGAATATGTATGAGGTAACTCTACGCACATTGGAGATCCTGCGTATTGAAATCTCTCTCCTGGAAATCCTAACTATTAAACATGTCCATGCGGCCCCGTGATCGTACGTTTACGGGTCCACGCAAATTTGTTTTCGTATTTTAGTTTCTACAATGATCAATCCATTTAGAGTCTAAAATACACCTATCTCTGCCCCAATATAGGTACATGAGAATAGCTGCACCCATGGGAAGTGTCACACGCACTAGGGGGAATGGAATGCAGCCAAACTTTACTACCAGGGACACGGCCAAGCTTGCATCCCTGGTGGACAGTAACAAGCACCCGCTCCTCACCATTTGGTGGGTCCTGGAGGAACGATATCATCCTGCAGCAAGCCTGGCGATGCCTGCGGATAGAATTTACCTATGGAGCCTCCTATCCCTGGGGCCGATGCAATACATTTTGTGGATAGCAGGCGCTGACTTTTCAGCGTCTGCATTCTTAGTGCACGCACAGCGCCCGCAAGGTGGGCGCCATGCAATATGCAAATTGGGGGGTCGCGCTAGCAAGGAGGCGCTGAGGTCACGCAAGCAACCTTAGCGCCTCCTTGCTAGCGCAACCCCCTAATTTGCATATTGCATGGCAACCCCCCTTGCGGAGTTTATCGGCATCCATTTTCATTACTGGCAGATGGCCGGTTATGAAAACCGACGCAGAGTTTACCGGCGTCGGTCTTCATAACTCGGCGGTCTACCGAGGTTTTTTGTTTTTTTATTGAAGAAGTACTGAAAAGCTCCAGGCAGGCGTGATAAATGTGCATCTGAGACGCATGTTTATTTTTTTGTATGTGGAGTGAATGAGTAATAGCCTCATTCGCATGCATTTGCATGTGATGAGCGCTAACTCATTCACTCCGCCTCAGATACGGGTTAAATAGGCGCTAATCCCCCGATTGCATTAGGGGGTGGTTTAGTACCTATTTAACCCGCGTCCGACAGCGGGTTAACCAGTGCGCTTCTGTGAGAGCACTGTATTGCATCGGTGTGGGGCAAGTACCTTTTGGGGTATAGGAAGGTGACAGAGGGTGGAGTGTTGGGGAAATAGATCAAAAGCCAGACAGCATAAATTGATATATAAAGGGAGAGCAAAGAGCCACAATAACATAAGTTCAAGGGTTTACGGGAAAAAAATTGAAACGGCAATGAGAAGGTCACAGAAGCAGAAACATTGAACTAAGAGCATTTTATTCCTAATTCTGCTCTGGGTGAAGGAGGCGAGCAGCTCACCGGGAAGTTCCCCCCAGATTACGGCCTGCATCTCATGGTTGCACAGGTCAGCTCTGCGGCTGGGACACCAGCTCCAAGCCCAGAGGCCCAGGCCCTAGCAGTTATCAGGCATGCAGTCCAGAGGATGGGGGAGGATGTCTGCGAGTGGACTTCAGGAGGCTGGTGGATGTGACAGAGGATCTGGTCCAGGCTTAAGAATGCTTCTTCCTATGTTTTTCCACCTCTACCCTCTTTTTGTTTTAAAAGTTTAATAATTTTAATAAACGATACATTTAAATTCTGTGTGTTTTCTTATGCATACTAAGTACCATGTCTTCCCAGAGACTAGCCCCTTTCAGGACAGCCTACTGCACTCACTTTCACACCCATACTTTTGCCTGCATGTGGTTAGGCATAGTGCTCTGTCATCTAAGCTCAATCCTCCACTCACCTACCCTAACAACTGCCTCAGTTTCACTCCAGGTTACTTGCCTCTGCATTTTATACAGAGCTCCCCTGAATGTATTTGCTGTATTGGGAACAACACATCAGAAGTGTAAGTCATCACTTAGGTCTTACCTTCTCAATGCCCGGATTTTGATAAACAGAGCCCTTACAGAACCATTTACCAAACAATGTGGAGTATGCCAGGGATGTCCTCTCTCGCCTCTATTGTTTACATTGGCTATAGAACCCCTGGTGATATGGCTGCGATGAGATGAGGGTTTCCAGGGCATTTCTATAGGTGACCATCTTCTCAAACTTGCCATGTGGGAAATCCTCGGAGGAGCATTCCTGTCATCATGCATATCTTTTCTCAATTCCACCAGATTGCAGGTTTGAAGATCAACTTCTCAAAGTCTGAGGCTTTGGCGCTGGATCCATGGTTGACGGAGACCTGAGAGGGGCCTTTCCCTTTAGCTTGGGCACAAAATAAAATTAAGTCTCTTAGGCTCCTTGTATGAGCTAAACATTAAGGATGTTACTGTACACATTATGGGGCAGATTTTAAATTTTACGTGCACGGGGTACATTTGTGCGCACTACCCGGCACGCACAAACGTACACCCGATTTTATAACATGCGTGCGCTGCCACGCGCATGTTATAAAATCCGGGGTCGGCGCATGCAAGGGGGTGCACACATGTGCACCTTGCGCGCGCCGAGCCCGAGGGGAGCCCCAAAATCAGAGCGACCTTGGAGGGAGCTTTTTTTCCAGCCCCCCCCCCTTCCCCCTCCCTTCCTCTATCTAACCCATCCCCCAGCCCTAACTAAACCCCACCCACCTTTGTTAAAAAAGTTACGCCTGCCTCGCGCACCGGCCAGCTGCCGGTGCGCCATCCCCGGCACAGGCCGCTGTGCCGGAGGACTCGGGAATGCCCCTGGACTGCCTCCGGACTGCCCCGGACTGCCCCCGGCCTGCCCCCACACCCCTGGTCCCGCCCCCGGACCACCCATGAACCACAGCCAAGCCCACGGTCCTGCCCCCGGACCGCCCCTTTTTCGAAGCCCCAGGACATATGCGCATCCCAGGGCTTGTGCACGCCGCCAAGCCTTTGCAAAATAGGCTCGGCGTGCACAGGGATAGGTTTTCGGGGGTTACGCGCGTAACCCTTTGAAAATCTACCCCAATGGTCGCAATTGATGGTGTGGCAATCCCTTCCTTTGTCGCTCTTTGGAAGGTGTGCATTGCTAAAAATAATAATTGTCTCGAAGATGCTATATAAGTTTCAAATGATGGAGGAATGGGTTTTGGGGGGAGGTTGAGGGGAGGGTAGGGGCTAAGGGACTTAAGCTTTGGGGGTTTGGTTTGACTGTGGTCGTGCGGGTGTAGTGTAAATGTTGTTTTGGGTGGGTCTCATGGAAGATTTGCTTAGGGGTGGGGATAACCGAAAAGCGAAGGAGGTTATCTTTTGATTTCTCATGCAACTGTACCGCTGGGGTCTGGGGTTTTGTTTATTACGTATATTTATTGCATTGTGTTATTGTGCCTACTCCTGTATCCTTATTGGTTGCTTGTTCCGATCAACTTGTTTGTTAGGCATTTGTTTTGGTCCCTGGGGGGGTTCCCGTGTTATTGTGCTTCCATCTCAATAAAAATTATTTTTTAAAAAAGACCCGCAGCGAAACAGGCGCTAGTTACGAGCGCAGGTTTTGATCGCCGCGTGCGGCTAAAGCTGGCGCTTCCGCAGGATGTAAAAAGAATAAATTATGCAAATGTCTGCATGCAGAAATCTGTGCATTCATGATGAAATGCACATACTTAAGCACGGTAATAAGTGGCCACAACTGTGCCAAAAAGCCACGCCAATAATCCACGCATAAAAGCGAGCGAGCGAATGGGTCTCCCTATTCAGTGAAAGTAGGACCCTGGAAAGTATTTTTAATATTTCAAACAACTCTGTGCTGCAGAAAAACTGGCAAATATTTTCTTGGGTGATGATTCACACCGCGTGGCAGCGAGACAGGTGCTCAGCTGGGCATGAATCTGGCTGCTCAGGCGCCGAAATGGGAACGAATCAGGACACTTGGGTGCCCAGAAAGGCAATAAGCTAATCACAAATCTTGCCACCCAGGCACCCATAATACATGCATAAAAGCGAGTGAGCGAACGGGTCTCCCTATTCAGTGAAAGTAGGACCCTGGAATGCATTTTTAATGTTTCGAATAACTGTGTGCCTCGACCTCTGTCACCGTCATACTTTGGCGAACCCGCAGGATATACCACAGCATCAGGAACAGCTGGACACAATCAGAAATCTCCATCATCGAAATCACACCAGAGCTGCACGGACACACAGCCCCGGCACACCAGTGCAAGCAATGGAATAAAATGGCCTCCCAAGTTGGTGCTGCCACTTAACTCGTGCCCTGACCGTGACGGTAAAAAACTTGCATTAAAAAACCCACACTAGCATTAGTGCAGCTCCCAGCATTGCCCATGATTAGGTAATCGCCTCCTTTACACACCATTAGCGTGCATTCCTGCAGGAAAAAAACACGGTCTGTAAGCGCACTTGTACGCACTTTTTTCCCCACACACAAAGCCCTTATTACATCCCCGAACAGGGCATTGTGCGGGAAAACCTGCGTACAAATGCAAGTACATGCGCGTACAAACCCGCAGCGGCTTCAGCGCACCTTATTATATCGGCCCCTTGAAGCACAGCCATTCGGCTACTCTGCTCGTTTCAACTGTGGGAAGTGAAGACATTTGGCCAGAGACTACTGATACCAGAGAACTGAGGCCATGGATGTCACCTAGTTACTCAGCCAACACCAGAGGCTAATGCACACATTGACAAGCGAGTATCTTCCAAGCAGGGGCAACAGAAGGGTCGGAGGAGGAAAGGAATCTTGGAGGTACTCACCCTCCTGCCTAGCAAGGATCCAGACACTTTTTCTCTTGCTCACTTTGTGCCGGGATTGGACACGAGGAGCGCCTATGGCTGGAGAACACAGAATGGGAGTGCAAGTTGGCAGAGATGCACAAGACAGAACGCAGCCACCCAAAGGAAGGGAATGCCAAAATGTTTGTAGGCACTGTCAAATAGGGATGTGAATCGTTTTTGAACGATTAAAATTATCATCAGATAATTTTAAAATCGTCCAAAATCGTTAGAGTGCACGATACAATACAAATGCCCCCGATTTATCGTCAGGGGCATTTGTATTGTATCATTAAATAGGGCACGGGAAAACCGGCACACCAAAACAACCCTAAAACCCACCCCAAACCTTTAAAACAAATCCCCCACCCTCCCGAACCCCCCAAAATGTTTGAAATTACCTGGGGTCCAGTGGGGGGGTCCCGGCGCGATCTCCCGCTCTCTGGCCACGGCTGCGTTAAGAGAAATGGCGCCGGTGGCCCTTTGCCCTTATCATGTGACAGGGCAAAGGTAGCGCCAGCGCCATTTTGGTTCCTGGCTTCCGACGTCACAAGACTTGCCAAACGTCCAGCGGGGGTCTGGGAACGACCTCCTGCATGCGGGCCGTATTGCCAATATTCAAAATGGCGCCGGCGCTACCTTTGCCCTGTCACAATATAAGGGCAAAGGGCCACCGGCGCCATTTCTCTTAACGCAGCCATGGCCAGAGAGCGGGAGATCGTACCGGGACCCCCCCACTGGACCCCAGGTAATTTAAAACATTTTGGGGGGGTTCGGGGAGGGTGGGGGATTGTTTTAAAGAGTCGGGGTGGGTTTTAGGGTTGTTTTGGTGTGCCGGTTTTCCCGCCCTCCCCCGATTTACGATTTTTAACGATTTTTTAAAAAATCAAAACACGACGATCAGATTTCCCTCCCCCCCCCCCCCCCCCCAGCCAAAATCGATCGTTAAGACGATCGATCACACGATTCACACCCCTACTGTCAAAGCCCACGGGCATGCTTCCATTGTGGAGCGAAAGAGCACATTAGGAAGAACTGTCCTCAACAGGAGAATAAAGAGTGGGAGTAGGAGGGGGCAAATACTTTTGCAAAAAAATGCAAAGCTGTAACTTGGTTGATGGGCCACATGGGGATCTTTCAGACTTTGTAATGTCGGTGGATCTGAATGAGGTGCCCGCCCAGGCCTCGGTGGATGCCTGATGCAGAAACCTAGCCCAGAGAGGATGGATTCATTACAAGAGGAAGGCAACACAAGCCTGTATACATGGTGATGACCAGCAGCAGTACCCAACAAGTCAGGTTCTGCTGATGACTCCGGCGGCATAAACCATTATGGATGTGGGAATACTTCCCAAGCTCCTAGATCTGGTGGTTTTAGGGTACAGTTTCCCCAGTTTAAAAACATGTGGGGTCATCTTAGGGACAATTGTGCCAGGCCAGATGACTCGTCACCAAAAACCTGATGGCACTGTTGCCGAAGAGAACTGGAGCATTCCAGATATTCTGCAAATAAAGTAAAGGCATTAACTGTGACAAATGAGGAACAGGGGGTAATCCAGGAATCCTGGAGCAGTTTACCAAATGGGATGGAGAAGGGAAACCTTAGACGGGTTAAACAGCCCCAGCGTAGGGCTGGAAAGGAAGAGAGGAATGGGGGTTTTCTTAGGAGTATGCCCCTAATAAGGGCAAGTGCTCACCCTAAGACGTTTGAGCTAAGGGGGAGGGTTATGTGAAGGAGCATAAAGAAGAAACCCCCCCAAAAAGTGTCAGATCCAGAGATTGGCCCAGTCCACGTTAAGTCTAAAATTGCAGGGAATCCTGCTCCAGGTGGAGGTCCCTGGGAAGATGTATAACTAGCCAGGTCCAGGAGAGAACTGGAGTCCCAAGGGAAAGAAGGAAGCTCAGAGAAAGACCTGTAGTTTGTAATCTAAGACCCCTTCAAATCCAAAATGCGTGTATCAACTTTTATTACTTTTATAAAGATTTTTAATTGCAACTAAGCTGTACAAAAGTGAAAAATATTCTAAAATAAATAAATAAATATATGAATGGACGAGGTGGCAGGTTTCATATATCCAATATTACCACCCGGTAAAGATTTTAACTTGTTCTAATCATTTGCCGCCAACCTCCATCCAACTGGACTAACGTGATTAGTGTGCGAAACCTAAACAGCTTTCAATATTTTTTTTACATTTTTTACAGCACTTAAAACATGTGCACATGACTTAAAACTATGAATTTTGTTTATATGGAGTTATGTAGGTTTACACTATCTGTAAATAGTTTCTTAAAATATTAAACAACAATGAGTATTACTATAGGTTGTGCACGGACTGAAAAAGCTTTACTGCCCTCCCGACGAGGCCGCGTTTCAGACAAAGATCTTTCTTCAGGGGATGTCCCTCCTCACTAAGCCGACACACGTGGAATGTCACAAATAAGCCATATCCATGCTTCAAAAAATGCACTTCTCTCTTCCACCAACTGTGGTTTGTAACGCTATGTTTGTTTTGTTGAGCTGTGAAGCAATAGCACAACTGCTTTTGTTTCTTTCTTGTCACTAATAAGGAGGCTGATGAAAAATTTTTGCCAGAGTCCATCCTCTGGCTACCCTAAGCCCACTCTCGGTGCCGCATCCCTCCAGCCCTCCCTATTCTTCTCTCCTTTTCCCTCTCCCCAGGTGATCCAGTTTTGGCAGATTGTGTCTAGAGATCTAGTGTGTGTCACACACTCCTTGACAACCCTGTCTATGTCTGCATTTATCCCAGGCTACCGGACATAGCTCCTGCCAGCGCCTTTATATCTACAACTCCAGGCTGTAATATGGTTAAAACAACCTCATGACCTTTCCTCGGAGGAACACCACATTTTCCTCAAAGGAGATCTTCCTTATGGGCTGATAGTTCAGGCTGCCTGCTTGACAAATGGTCTGAATGCCTCAGGCCACTGACCATCCTCTCCATAGCTAGTTTGGGGCACAGGCATGGACAGGGCCTTATGAAGTCAGCCCAGCTAACGGGGTAGCCTGGAATGGGATATCAGGAAGAGTTTCTAGCATCAAAACTTCAGCCAGATGTGGAACAATAACATCTGCTACTCATAATCGGCAGCTCAGGGCATCAGCAGGGGCAATCGCTTTGCCAGGCTTGAGCACCAGTTTATTATCATAGGCACTCAGCATGACAGTCCAATGCTGCATCTGTGGTGACAAGGCTTGTCTTTGGAGAGCATACTCAATAGAGGTGGTTGGTGGTCAGTACAGATTTCAAAAGCTCTGCCATGCACATAGTTGTGGATCTTTTTAACCCCAGTTCCCAAAGTGAGCACTTCTCTGTCAATCTGAGCATAATTCTGTTCAGATGACAATAAGGCTCAATAAAAAAAAATATAGATGCCTAATGTTGAAAATTAGTATTAAGCACCTATCTTCCCTTGTAGCAACTCACTTTTTAAGTTCTTAAGTTTAGTAAAACTAGAAGCCTAATTTTAGGCCATCCGATCTAAAAAATCTTCAGAAGGACCAGTTTAAGAGCCTAACTCCCAAAGATAGACACCTAAACCTTTTAAGGTAATCCTCATCAAGCTCCCCTATCACCACTCTGAGGGGGTCATCCAGGACTCTCTGCATATGTAACCCAATTTCGCATGTGCATTTATATGAAGTGAGCAGTGGTGTTCTGGGGGTGGAATTTCGGAGAAGGCAGCACTCACATACATACTTTTAGATGCAAAAAATGGGGTGAATTTTCAAAACTTGGCACGTGGAAAAATTAGCATGTATGCACGTATGTAGTCTCTACTCACGTATTCTGTATCTTATATTTTCATTGTCATGCATACATATATGTGTCTAAAAATGGAGTGGCCTAGAGCATTCCAGGAAGGGAACATAATTTGCTATTTTAAAATATATGCGGATGTATTTGCCAACTTAGTCACTGTGGCACAGAAATGAGCGGTCAAGGCTTTTCCATGGGCTTTATTTACAGTGCAGCAAAATAAAATCCATATTCCACCGTCACAACTTCAGGTTACATTTAAAATCTTCTCACTAGAAGCAGGCCAGCTATATTAAAGGGGCTGCCTTTCCCTTCTTACTCATGGTTAGGACAGAAAAGTTACAGGAGCTGCCTTCTCCTGGAGTCCCTGGGGCCTGTCTGTTCCCACTTGGGCTCAAACTCTTATTGTGATGGAGTGACCCTGTTTGCCCCCTTTCAGGCTACATGCCTGATCCACCTTATATCCCACAAGGGAGAGTGCTCTGTGGACAGGACCCTGGGGACCCTGAGGGGCAGGGGAGAGTCCAGAAGGTGGGACCAGCTGGGACAGAATAAGAGTGGAAGTCCAGCTGGGTTCACGAAGCCCCTGCATTCTCCAGGTGTGGCAGCTCCTGTAAATCTATTCTGACCCAAACCAGAAGGACTGGGAAGTGTACTGCAAAGATAGGCAGTCCACTAATGTGTTATGTACATTGTCCAGAGTTAAGGAAGTCTACTGTGGTGTTAAAGTGCTGGGAATGCTAATAAAGCTGAAATTAAATTAGAGAAAGGCTGACTTTCTGCTCCAGCTGAGGTGGTTTGCTCGGGTATTCTCACACTTATACTAGCTCTTAGGGCATTTCCCATGAGAGCTAACTTCCTTTCTGAACTCTCTTAAGGTGGACCAGGCAGAATGTGTTAACTTTTTTGTCCATGAGGGCAATTAAAAAATGACCCCCTGAAAGCACTGAAGAAACTGGTCACAGTGGTGCCCTGCTGGTGTTGTGAGCGAGCTCCTCTGGAGGGAGGAGTTGGCAAGTTGGTTATGAATGACACCTCAAGAGGGAGGAGTTATCAATCTGTTATGGATCTGATGCCGGATGGGCGGAGACATCAGATAGAAGTTCGCAATCTGTAAAGGATCTGCTAGGAGTTAGCAATCTGTTGTGTACTAGCTCCAGAAGGAAGTGGAGTTAGTAAGTTGTTATGAATTTGTTGCTGATGGCCCCTGGTAAGAAAGGAGTAGCCATCTGTTACCAGCGGAGTGGTTGGAGAAGGCACTCAGCTGTAGAGGAATGTAAATAGGTGAATCCTTGGGCCGATGGCAGATGACTGCGCCCCCAGGAGGATATCCTGAGAGGGACCACCGGCTAGGCTTGAGTACGGAGACAGACACAGATAGTTCTTTTATTAGACAGGTTAGTAGAACCACCAGAGGTGGCAGTAGTGAGCTGATATGCCCGGCAGGGCTGAAGTCCCTCAGGTACTGGAACAGCGATTCCAGGGTTGCTGAGCTGTAGAGAAACTATAGATAGTGAGTAGACAGGGTATGCTGTGTTCATAGCCAGAACTGGATGACAATCTCACATAAGGTCTTTAGGAAGCTCAGTAGCTGGAAAGGGTTAGGCCCTCGAGGAGCGAGTACCTGGTTCCAGGGAAAGCTTTGAGAGAGCGATGGTAACTCACGAATGCCTGTATCTGCGATAGCTTCCAGGCAGTAGGGAATCTTCAGAGTGTTCAGGAACATGGGCCCTCGAGGAGCGAGTACCGGTTCCTATCTGCAATCTGAAATAAAGAAAAGAGAGCGAGGCCCCCGAGGAGCGGGTACCCCTGGTAAGTCCGAGGAGGCAGAGTAGCTTAGATAGCGAAACCCTGAGCGTAACCTTGCTAACTCAATTCGTTAGCAATTTCTGAGACCTTTTATATTCCACACTGCAAGGTCTGCACGCTGCTACTATAAAACCCCTCCAATTGCTTCAAAATGCGGCAGCAAGAATCCTAACTAACACCAACCAGAGAGAGCACATCACACCTATATTAAAAGATCTACACTGGCTCCCAGTTAACTTTAGAATACTCCACAAATCACAATTATTCACAAATGCATATACCATCAGACCCCTCTTTGACCTGCTACATCCGCTCAAACTACACACTACGGCCAGACCGATAAGGGACGCTTATAAGGGATCACTTCACGTCCCCCCGAATAAAGTGATACACAGATTAAACTTCAGAGATCGGGCATTTTCAACAGCAGGTCCCTCCATCTGTAATGCCTTGCACTCGGACCTCCGACAGGAAACCTGCCTTCTGACCTTTAAAAAGAAACTCAAGACATGGTTGTTCGGTCGAGCCTTTCCGTGCGCCTAGACCGAATTTACATCACTGAACTTTAATGAATTGTTTCGTTACGCTTCACTTAATCAACCATCAAGTCACATAGATGTCATAATTTTCAGAAGTAACCTTAGAGATAAGCTACACTAGCCACCGTCACTCTCTGTATATAGTATCCTATTGTTTGTATAATATTGTTTCTCCCCTCTTCTTTTCCAATCCCCAGTTGCTTGCCCTTGTTTCAATGTAACTTTTGACTCTGCCAATATCTGTCTCATATTAATATGTTTATTGGCTATGTTATTGTTAAAACTTTGTTCGATGTAAACCGAGTTGATTTGATCTGTATCAAGAAATTTGGTATAGAAAAGCCATAAATAAATAAATAAATAAATAAATAAATAAATAAATAAATAACTATTGGAAGCAGATGACGTCAGTTCAGGGGGACGCCACTGAGGTTCGCGCCCTTGCTGGTACATCATTCGGAGCGCGCGCGCACGCGCACCCTACGTCATCAAGAACATGGCGGATCCACAGCGTTGTGCCGCTACGGGGACGCCGGAGGAAGATGGCAAGAAGACGCTGCGGCAACTAACCGTCCATCAGGCCCGGAGGGAGTCGCCACAGTGGTCAGGAGGGCGGAGTGAGGGCGAAGTGAGGGCGTCGAGCAGCGACGGACGCAACAACTGGCTCCAGTGACAGAGTTTAAAGCAGCGTCATTTAATCAGCATGAAACAAGGACATTAAAAGTAAGGAAAGTTGAAGATATTGTACCGGGAATTACTTTATGTGCCTGATTTTCAAGGTGGCATACGCACATAAGGCCCTCTTTTGTGCACCGAAGTGGTGCTTTGAAAATGAAGCAGGGACCAGTGTGCATAAAAGTGTGCAGGTAACTCAGTGTCACGCGCCCTTCTATGCACACTGGCAGTAGGCGTTCCGGAGGACGGAGGCATGGCAGGGAGGCCACCTCCGCACACCACCCCATGAATACCAGTTACCATGCACAAGTGAAGTCCTGCTTGCAGCAGCTGTAACTTTGTGCGGGGACAATTCCACGCCTTCCTCACCAGCCAAGGAAGAATTTTCAAACTGAACTTATTTGCATAAGTTTCCTTTGAAGTTCCTCGGGAAAGTATGTCTGTACATTGCAAACCCTCAGACTTTACCGCTATGCAAGGAGTTAGGAAATTACCCTATCTTTATTTGGATGTATATACACTGCAATATTTGTAATGGAATGATTCTCTCATGCATTAGGAAGATATATTCTTTTTATTATTTATTTAACTGATTTGTCATTGCTTCAAATTCATCCTCTTTGTCTATTTATTAAATCATTTTCTACAAAGAGTTCCTTTAAACTTTGCGATCCTTCCCAGAATTGATTGCATATTATAAAGACAGTCATAGGCACGGTTCTGTTCTAGGGAACTATTCTCAGCTGCCTTCCTGCCCTCAGAAGATCATCAGCTCATTTCTTTCACCACATTAATGCAGAATAGGTGGATTAAGGGACCAATGAGTCTTGAGTCTCCTTTGGGAATCCTCTGGATATCTTATAAATAATCCCTCTGCAATAAATCTAACCAGTGCAAACTGTGTGAGTGAAAGGTTACACTGCTAGGAATCCCTTCCACTGCCAGATATTTCTCGCTACTGCTGGATGAGATACAGGTGAGTTTATCTGCTGGATAGGATAGGGGTGAGTTTATCTACTCGATGGGATACGAGTGAGTTTATCTGCCCAATGGGATATGGGTGAGTTTATCTTCTCAATGGGATATGAGTGAGTTTATCTGCTCAATGGGACAGGAATGAGATTATTTGCTGGATGGGATATATGTGAGTTTAACTACTCAATGGGATATGAGAGAGTTTATCTGCTCAATAAGATATGGGTGAGATTATCTGCTAAATGGGATAGGAGTGAGATTATCTGCTCAATGAGATACGGGGGGGGGTGAGTTTATCTGCTAAATAAGATATGAGTGAGTTTATCTGCTCAATGGGATAGGAGTGAGATTATCTGCTCAATGAGATACGGGTGAATTTATCTGCTCAATGGGATAGGAGAGAGATTATCTGCTCAATGGGATAGGAGTGAGTTTATCTGCTCAATGAGATACGGGTGAATTTATCTGCTCAATGGGATAGGAGTGAGTTTATCTGCTCAATGAGATACGGGTGAAT
This sequence comes from Rhinatrema bivittatum, assembly GCF_901001135.1. NCBI lineage: Eukaryota > Metazoa > Chordata > Amphibia > Gymnophiona > Rhinatrematidae > Rhinatrema > Rhinatrema bivittatum. The sequence continues at coordinate 153,466 of NW_021820719.1, read as the reverse complement.
TTATCTGCTCAATGGGATAGGAGTGAGATTATCTGCTCAATGAGATACGGGTGAATTTACCTGCTCAATGGTATAGGAGTGAGATTTTTTGCTGGGTGGGATATGGGTGATTTTGCACACTGATGTCTGGATAATTAACTTGTTGCCAATGCTATAGTCAGTGGGAAGCAGGGCTACTTCCAGAAATTAAGAGGAATTGCAGAGAGTGACTGTAACAGTTTCAAAAATAATTTTAAAACATTTTATTTGATACTAGGGAGACTGGAACTTCGGACTGTTTAGAGTCCAATACAGATATTTTTGGCAATAAATTATACCAAAGTTTTAAAAAAAAAACCTTCTCCTTCAGAACATTATTTCTGAAAAAGAGAGAGAGAGAGCGGAATCTTAGCTCATGAACGAGCAGTTGAGTTAAAGGGAAATGGATGATATTGTCAGCAGGCCTCAGGACTTATGCTGAGCGGGTTAGCAGTGAATATCGCGAGCCAGGGCAGCCTGGTGCCCCTCCCCCCACAACCAGCAATCCCAAGTGAAAGAGTGGCCCCGGGGCCCCCCTTACCCCTGCACCCCAGTTTCCTGCTGCACTGACACCCTCAGTCCCGCCTTCCCAGCACCCCCAAACCTCTGAGACCCCTCCGGCAGTCAGCAGCATCTTCCCTTGCTCTAACAGCGACGCTAGTGGAGTGCGCTACTAACCTACCAGAAGGGGGAGGGGGGACGACCCAACATGTTTTAAGCTTTGTTAGCCGGATAAGTTTCTCTCACTCACTCTGCAAGCCGCCCAGCGGATGAAGACAGAGCCCTTAGAATCCGATGGCAGAGAAGGACCCTAAGGCCTACCCAGACTGCCCAGTTTCATTCCTGCCTTAGACCCTCGTAGATCTCTGTCTTCCCTCTTCCTCCTTCACAAGCAAGGAGCCTTACAAATAGTAAGTGGAAGGAAGTAGCCGTCCATTGCAAAACTGCCCGCTCCTCGCCAGGTAAGAGTATGAGCATGGATCAGCCATGCACACGGATCAGCCATGCACACGTCATCGATGGATGTTATAACATGCATCGATGACGTTTTCAAATCTACGCATTATTTTCAAGGGAAACATGTGACTGCAGGGAAAAGAAAAACAAAACAGTTGCAAACTTCTGCTGACATGCTTTCTCCGAGGCAGCATTCAGAAGGAAAATATTAATATACTCACTCTTTCCCCTTGAAAGTTTGAGCCGGGTCCATGGGTAGAAAGTTCCTGAAGACTGCATCTACGAGGGTAATTTTCAAAAATAGAATAGCATGCAAGGAGGAGAGGCAAATTTACTAGAGGAAAAAAAAGCAAGACCAGTTAGAATGGCAAAGGCTCACATGAAGGAGCTTACTGCCCAGGCAGTAAAGACAGGAGATGTAATTTTCTTCAGACTCAAAAGGGAATAGCACAAATTAAGGGTGTGGAAGGGTTGGGTGAAGAGGATGATCGGAGGAAAGCAGACAGGGTGAACAGATGCTTTCACTGGGTATTCAGATGTAAAGGAGAGGTCAACTTGATAGACCAAAGGCTAAAAGCAAGGGCAAAAGGGAGTAAGGAAGTAAGGGACTGTGGATTAAACGCATTACCATTTGCTGAGGATGTAATGTTCACGATACTGGCGCAACTGAATGTAGACGAGGCTACGGAACAATAACATGATGAGGCACTAAAGGGGCTGCTGGCCGTATCCCTCACAACTCTCTTCAACTTAGCACTTGAAGCAAGAGAGATTCCGAGAGACTGGAGAAGAGCAGATGTGGTGCCGCTCCTCGAGGGCCTGATCATTTGACATCAGTGGTGGGCCTAGTAACAAGAGACATTACTCAAAGATAACATGGTGCAAATACTTTCAAGCCTGCGGGATACAGGATCTTGGGCAGCAGGGTCGCACAAGAAGGGAATCTGACTGATTTCTTTGCTACAGTGTCCGGAGTAGAAGGTCGGGGGGGGGGGGGGGGGGTGCTGCAGTAAATGTGGTTTATCTGGATTTCAGTAAAGACATCGACACTGTTCCACACAGGGCTAGCAAGTTCCAACAGGTGAACTAGGCCATTAGGGGTCAGCAAAGAGCAACCATGTGGGGCCACAATGTTGTATGTATGCCATATTTATATACCTGATGATAATTTCTGCTACCCTGTTACTCTAATGCTAATTACCACTACTATACCACCAGTTATACCATCCATTCCCTTGTATTACACTACTATTATTTATGCTGTCTACGTTAGCACTGCTTTTACCCACAATGCTACGATATTATTATGACATTTCTCTAATCATTCCCTGCACCTTTCTAAAGGAAGGGACTCCCTTCCCGCGCCTCTCAAATTGCTTGTAACCCGATGTGATATGTAAATCGGACACCGGTATATAAGAACAAATAAATACATAGATAAATAAATTATATTGTGAGCCCTCTGGGGATAGGGAAATGCCTACAGTACCTGAGTGTGATCCGCTTTGAAGCGCTGGAAAAAAAGGGCAGAATGTAAATAAATAAATAAAAAATATAAGCTGGATGAGAAGCTATTTAAGCAGCAAGACTTAGAGTGGTCCACTCTGGTGAAGAGAAAGTGACCAGCAGGATCAGCGTTAGACCCGGTCCTCCTCAATATCTTTACAAGTGGCATTGGGGAAGGGATGGGAGAAAGGAAAGTGTGCCCATTGGTGAATGACATGGAAATCATCAACAGAGTAGATATGTCAAAGAGAATAGAAAAGAACTAGAAGAATTATCAAGCATTTTGAAAAAAGATTGCAAAACCATGCATTTAGTGATAGAAGGGGTAATGGACTTGCAGGTCCATGGGCACATTTACATCGTATCTCCGGGCCAGGGCTGCTGTTTGTGGATGCCCCACGTCCACCATAATATTTCTGTGCACACAGATGATTCGCTGCTATCAACAACTGACAACGAAAGCCTTGATGTCAAGTCCACCTTCCCCGGATTTGACCATTCGAACATGTCCATGGTTGATGGAGCTTGACACTCACAGCTGTCTCTTTTTAGATATTGCATTAAGGGCCTTGTGTTATGGGCCCTGTTATGCAGGGGGCCTGGAGCAGTCGCTCCTTTTACCCATAGGAAAAAGCGGCCATGCTCCAGGCCTGCAAGCTTATTTGCAAAGGGAAACTCCACAGGGATTTTCCCTGTTTTAAAATGTGGGGCAACAAGTGCAAAGTGCCCCCAGGACTTAACCCAGTTCCTTTTCTCATGCATGGATGTGTTCTGTGATAAGGCCCTTTGCAGACTGTGCTCTTAATAATATAATAGATGCTTGCATATAAAGATCAATAATTGGACTACAGGGATGTGCACACCTAATACCTTTATTTTGTTTTATTCAAATCATATTCAGGCAGTTTTTTTAATCCAAATTTTGTTTTGGGAGCATGGGGGGGGCTTTGGTTTTTGTGTTTCAATACATTTTGGAAAATAATGCACACAATTTTCAAACAGTATATACTATTTTCCGACATGAACAAACTTAGAGGCATAATGCATTTGTTTTAGGTAAAACAAACAAAAACCAATTCAGATTGCCCAGTTATTCCAGTCCACACTGCTAAAGATATCTCCTAGTTGCCAGCTGCTCCTTATCCAAACCAGGCTCTGCTATTGTCTTTATTAGTTGACTACAATCCTGGGTTGATGAACATACAAATGTCCATACTTAATTCAATGCCCAGGCTCCCCCTCCGTTGTCTTACCACCAAACTCTGTAAGAATCTAAACAGCTACCAAAACTAGTGAAGCTATTGACCAAAATCTAGGGAAGAACCTATATCCCTTAACCTTACTAGACGATACCTGGCCAGCAGCAACCTATCGGCATCAGTTTGATAGATTCCAATGAGTTGTAGCTTGATCGTTACAACCCGGCTAACCATGGCATGTGGCCTGGCTAAGTCATACTTCTTTATCTGCTCCTTGTTTTCTTATCACCCTGCTCGATACTGTTTGTGCCGACCTAGCAGCATCAACCTAGTTGGTTTCTGAAGAGTTGGAGTCTACTGGTTCCAACCCGACACCCGGCTATTTCATGATCCGTGGGGTTATTAGGTCATGCTTCTTTTATCCTCTGCTTCGTCTGACTACACTTCTGATTGATACCTGGCTTGAACCTCGCTTTGTCTGACTATGCTACTGATTGATTCTTGGTTTTGACCTTTACCTCGGCTGACCATCCTCTGCCTGACTCCTGGTTTGATCTGTGTCTGTATTGCCACTTCTCCTTGCCTGCCACCTGTCCTGACCACAGCCTGTTCTTCCATACCTCTGCTGAATCTACTCTGGACTTGGCCTCTTAGGCTTCGACCTGTTCTTACTCAGGCGCCCTCTATCTTGTTCCTGTTTACCTTGACGCCTGAGTCTCTGGGACTCTGCCTCGTCTGGACCTGTCCTTTTATTTCAACCACCACTGCTGGCTCTTGGCTGACACTCTTACCATCTCTTGGAAGACCACCAACGGAGGCCCATCTAAGACCACCGGCCCCGGTACCCAAGGGCTCAAACAGCGGGGAACTAGTGCTGGTATTGGCGAAGCTCCAGCCAGCCTCCGTCAATCAGCCAGCTCCGCCTGCTGACAGTGGGGACCCATAGGGCTTGCCCTGTGGGTAGCATCAACCCCACCTCAGCCCAAAGGTCCACATCCTGCACAACATCAGAAAAGAGATTTTTTTTCCTTCTGTTTCCTCTGAATCCTCCTCTTTCCAGCTTCATATCATTCATTACCCCTCGCACCTTGTGCGTACCTTGTGCTTGCCGAGCCCTAGGGGAGCCCCGATGGCTTTCCTTGGAGGGAACTTTCCTTCTCCCCCCCCCCCCCCACCTTCCCCTAGCTTCCCCTATCTAACCCGCCCCCCAGCCCTACCTAAATCCCCCCCTACTTTTATTTTGTAAGTTACGCCAACCTCATAGAATGCTTTCCAATTTTTTAAGGTATGAAACATAGTTTAATTTTTTGTTTATAATTTTTATTAATGTACACACAAAGATGTTAGTGACACAATAGATTAACAGTTCCATAGGCTTTCCTGATTTGGCAAGCAATTTTTTTCTGTTTTCTGTTTGTCAGAATTCTCTACTTGTGATTTTGATTGTTTTATTTTTATATTATGTATTAATCTTTATTTGTTAATTATTATGTATGTTATTGTGTAAATCGCTTAGAACCTGTGCATAAAGCGATCAAGATATTTTAATAAACAAACACTAAAGGTAAGCATGCATAGGTTAAAGTTCTGTACAGTGAGACATTTTCAGGTGAGTTTACAATAAATGAGTACTTATTAAGCACACAAATGGCACTGACAGGCTAATAGGAGTGTGTAGGGGTAAATTTGGTTTCTTTTTTTGGTTTATTTCGGGAGGTTTTCCCCCACAAAGTTTGATTCATTTAAATGTTTGATTTGTTTAAAAAATGAATCAAACATAAAAAAAGGAACAAAAAAAAGGAAAAAGAGACTCCCAAAGCCTCCCAAACCTACCATCTGTCCCTGCCATCCAGAAAAATGCCAGGGCCAGGATTCCCCTGGTATCCACTTACCCAGGCCAGTGGGGAATCCTCTGGAAAGGCTGAGCCTAGGCTCTACACAACAGCAAGGCTTGGAGGCCTGGGCATGATGCCCCAGCTTGAGCCCAATACCAGGGTGTAGGCTGGAGAGTGGGGCCAGGCTGTACATCAAAATGGCGCTGTCCGCTGGGGAGGATGCGCCAGAGTTAATTATTTATTTATTATTTTATTTATTTAAATACTTTTGATATACCAATACTCAAGGCTGGTGTCTTATCGTACCGGTTTACATTGAAACAAGGGGTAACCAATTAACTATGAAAATAAAGTTACAATGAACAGGGGGTTTACAGAGTGGGAGAGTAGAGAGCAAAAGCATACGATTAACATAATAAGTTATAAATAACGAAGTTTAACATAGGAACGAATGTAGCAAGCTTAGACAATAGATTAGTCTTTTTAGGTCTATAAATTAGCACCAACGGAACCCCAGCGGATGGTCAAGAACAAAGCAGAAGAAAGAAGACGCATCGAGAGGAGCTCTCAGCCCTAGGCCTGGGCCTGACCCTGGGCTGAGGCCCTGATGTTGGTACCTAGCCTCCAGGCTGGGCCACAGTGTCAAGCCTGGGTCTGGGCCCTGGCATAGGCCGAGGCCAAGACATCAGGATTCTGCCTCTGAGCCAGGCCACAGCATTGGACCCGGGCCTGGGCACTGGCCTAGGCTGTGGCCCAGGTCTCGAGACCTGGCCTCCAGGCTGGGCCCCGGCATCAGGCCTGGATCTGAATGGAGGTCTCGGCTTCAGGACCCAGCCAGGCCATGGCTTCGGATTCTGAAGGATCAGGTAAGTGGGGATTGGGAAATTTTATGAGGGTCCTGATCCTTTTCTCGGATTTCTTTCAAGGTAAACACAGTGCTTTCCATAGCATAAGAACATTATTCAGATGCATTGCCCTTCAGTATTCCCCAAGTCAAGAAGGCTTAGGCCTCCCTTTTCTTGGGGCTTCTTCATGGCTTTACTTGCTTTTCTTGCCCTTTTTTTCTTTCAGACAAAAGCAATTATGTGTTAGTTAAGATTAGACAAATAAGAGGGGGATAACTTAATAAATAAGTCTGAAATAAGAAAAGGACCTGGGGTAAAATGTTTATCTCTATCTTCGAAATTCTACCAAAGCAATTTAAAGAGAAAGGCAGCCATCTCATTAAGTCCTATTTAATGTTATTCAACAAAGATAAGTATTTCAGTGAAAACAATTGGTCCAAATTAGTGGATAACTGCACACCTAAGTACCTAAGTACTTCAATGAGGTAGGAAAGCCCTGGAAGGGAAAAATGTCAGAGACCTGAGAACGGTGCATCCAAGATAAACCCAAGTCCAATATTAATTTTTATTCATATGAATTTTTTTAGCCAGATGCCTGGCTGGTCGGCAATCAAATCAGAAAGAGTCTTTAGCGACAGAAGAGATTCTCTAATGAAAAGAAGATCATCATCGGTGAAAAGCTCTATCTTAAGTACTTCCCCTTCTGCCCCTACCATTCCATGAGATCCAATCGCACAAGCTAAAGGGTCTAAAAAAGAGAGTGAAAAGCAAAGGAGACAGATGGCAACCCTTTCAAGGGAGAATGGAGAAAAGGAGATTTATGTATTTATTTATTTATTTGCAGTTATTTGTATCCCGTGACCTCCAGAATGTTCAGGGCAGGTTGCAAAGCCACATACACAATCATAAAATAAAACAATAAAAATAGCAAAAAAAAAAAAAAAAGAACAAAGACTAACAATAACTGATATCTAGATTGATGTAATTGGTCCTTACTTGGGCCTTGGGAAACAAATATAAACTAGTGATCCATTGTAAGATAATAGGCCCAAAATTCATCCTTGTGAGGGTCGTAAACAGCAAGGACCACCCTATCTGATCAAATGCTTTCTCTGCATCAAATGAAAGCAGATCAGAGTTTGGATTATGGATGTAGATCAAGTTAGCAGCACATTGAATGTTATCAGCTCCCTGTCAGCCAAGCACAAAACCCATTTGGTCCCCGTGAATCATCAAGAGAAGCAGCCCCCAATGCATCCAGCAAGTACCTCAGCAAAAATCTTCACATCTTAGTTAAGAAGTGAGATTGGGCAATATGAGTTGCAGTTCTGTCTGTCTTTCCCTTCCTTAGGAATCACAGATATAGAAACTAATAACATGAAGGTAGGAAGTGGTTCTCCCTTTAGAACATTATTAAAGAGTTCAATAAGTCAAGGAATAAGAATCGGGGCAAAAGTCCTATAATAATTTAAGGTAAAGCTTTCCTTGTCTGGAGATTTCCCACTGTGAAGGGACTTGATAGTGTATTCCACCACAACTTGTGAGATAGCCTTCTCTAAATCATCTGCCCACTGCACAGTCAAAGAGAGCAAGGTCGATCCATCCAAAAAGTCTCTAATTTTAGTTTCCAACCCAAGGCCACTTGAGTAGTAGGTGGCAAAAAGTCCATTAACCTCACCAGGAGTACTGACTATATGGCCATCCACATCCGCAATGAATGTGATTTACCTATTTACCCAAATCACATTTAAATAGTGAGCCAAGAATCTGCCCGCCTTGTTCTTTGTTCATAGAATTTAGGCTGACTTTTTCTAAGGGCATTAGCAGCCTTACATCCAGGGAGATTATTAAGAAGGCCATGTTTGTGAACCAGTGGGCTCTAATCATTCTTGTTGTGTTTGGGACATGGTTATGGACCCTTGGTCATTGTGACAATGACTCCTCCCATGGAGAGGGGCCCTGTGGGGAACCACAGCAATAGTCTGAACTCTTGAATAAGCAGACACAGAAGAAAGAAGCTTTATTGTACAGCAAATGGTACTGTCCAAGGAGTAGACAGTACTCGTTGACTCTGGGTACCTCTGGGAATGAATCCAGACCTGACACAGGATATTCAAGTGTTGAGTAGCTCTCACCCAGGCTGGGAAACATAGGTCTGGTAGTTGTCTGCGGAGCGGGGTAACCCGAGAACCCCGTCCCAATAGTATAGCTGGTGGAGACAGATCCGGTAGTGGTCCGTAAACGGAGTACGCCGAGAATCTGTTGAGGTGAAGCAGATAGAGAGAGCTGAGGTGCTCACTGGGTTGGTAGCTGTAGTCTAGGCTGTAACTTCCTCTGTAGTAGTTGAGCAAGGTGTAGGACTCAGATCCGAGGTGCAGGATACCCAAGGAGATAGGAGCAAGTAGGCCCTCGAGGAGCGAGTACCTAGGCCTTCCACCAGCTGGGTACCTGGAGAGAAGAACAGACAAGCCCCCCGAGGAGTGGGTACCAAGAGCTTCCAGGAATCAACGAATACCCCGGAGGGTAGGAGAATGTGTTCCAAGCGGGCAGCTTAGAAGCTGTCAGAATTAACTGGACTGTAATCCTTGCTAACTTGTAGCAATGTTGGAGATCGTAGGCTAAGTACCCAGAGGTAGTGATGTCATGTGGCGGGGCTGCCCCCGAGGTTACCGCCATGATGTATTCAAAAGAGAGGGTAGCACTCGCGCGTGCACCCTAGGAGGCCTCAGGAGAAAACATGGCGAACGCAATCACCCATGCCGGTCTGGGGATGCCGGAGAGTCGGCAAACAGCAGCGGAGGCAGCCATCTTTCCCAGAGGAGAGAAGAGAGGTAAAAAAGAGGTGAGGCAGAGAGGGCGCAGCTGTCTGTGACTGACGGACACAACTCTAGATAAGCTCTGTGCATTCCATGCATCTAGAATCCGCACCTCCCTTCTTAGCTTGTACTCCTTTTTCCGCATTTTCTTGTTGAGCACGAACTCTAAGGAAATTATCACAGTCTTACCCATATCCCAGACTGTGTTTTTGTGGGTCCCATTGGTACCATTTAGTTCAAAATATTCTATAACAAGTCATCAAAAGACCACCTTCTTTGACAAGATATATTATAGTGCAAGCGAAGGGAAACAAAGATAAGGGGCATAATCCGACTAGGAGATGCTCCCAATTTTGGCACTAACAGTGCCACAAAGTAGTTCTCTACTACCCCAAACATAATTCAATCCTAGAATAGGTAGCATGGGGGATTTAGAAAAAAGTAAACTCTTTAATACAAGGGTGGGCATGCCTCCTGAGATCATATAAACCCCCGGTCTCCATCTGCTGGGAGAAACAAATCATAGAAAATTTGGACTGTAATGAGGAGCTGACTGTCTTGGCCAATTCTGGAGACACAGCCAAATTAAAGTCTTCCCCCAAAATGACCTTACCTTCTGCAAAAGTTTTAAGAAGGAAGTAACAAATATCAGCTGATGGATTTTAGGAGCCTATACAGAAGCCAACATGTATATGAAATTATTAAAGGTGCCCTTTAATAAAAGAAATATACCATTTGAATCCTTTTTGACTTTATATACCACAAAGGGAAAGCTTTTTGCCAAAAGAATACCCTCTTCCCCCTTCTTCTATTCAGACAAGGAGAAGAAGGATCCATCAACTGTTTTGAAAATAAGATGAAACTCTCTAGCTTTGCAAAAATGAGTTTCTTGTAGAAATACGATTGAGGGTTTCCAGAAAAAAAGCTCTCTGTACAGCTTCATCAGCTTAGATGGGGCATTGAGACCTTTCACATTCAAAGACAGGACCCTGAGGGTAGAGATAGGACACATATTGTTACAACAATTAAAGTGAACAATGACCTTCCTCTACATACAAAAGCCTTAATAAATATAACCCCAAAAGTGGACTCAAATTTCTGTCCCACCTAAACTCTCTTATTAGCATACCCACCAGTGAATACTCACACAAAAACCTCAAACAAAATCCCATACCCTCCAACCCCCAAATCAAAACACCCTCTCCATCCCTCTAGGCTCCTAAGGCCTTGCATTGACAAGATGCACCATCCTGCCACCTTCTCAAGGGGAGACACACACTTCCCCAAAGAAACTGAAAAATATTGCATTCCGGAGAGGCAAGTATTTATTTATTTATTTATTTATTTAACATTTTTATATACCGGGATTCATGCAGAAATTGCATATCATCTCGGTTTACATTGAACTGAAAACGACAAGCATGAAGGAATGCAAGTTACAAGAAACAGGTTAATAAAAAAAGTAGAGCAAATGTAAGCTTAAGAAATCCCCAGATGACTGAGGTACGCCCAATATCCTCCCAAAATCTGAGAAAGGGAAAAAGAGAAGGGAAAAAAAGGGAAAGAAAGGACACATGAACCCCTTATTGCCTGACCGCTCTTCTAAGAGCTGAATATTCAGTACATTATGAAGGTCTCTTCGTTGAGTCATCCTTCAGACGATTCTTTTTGTTTTTATCTTGCTGTGATGGCAACCGGGTCACTTTTCCCTGAGGCCTTTCGCCTGTGCTCACTATGAACTTCTATCCAAGGATGTGATTTAGGGGGAAACTAACAGCAAACTATTTAAAATACAAGCTAAGTACTTTATTGGATACTGGTACACTTTCATTGCCTCACTATATTTTCTTTTGGACTATGATGGCATAAGTCAAGGGGTTGAATGTTATGACCCCCGATGATCATTTTTAAATGCACTAAAAAAATTTAAAAAATCAGAAAATTGGACCAACAGTCTTCAGCCTGTGTATGGTGATGTGGTTGATAAAGTGGCAGTCCTACAAATAAACATACAAAAAAATCTTTTTGTTCCAGCCATTGACATTTATTAAGATATATAAGCGGGATCTTTGATTAATAGACTACAACTTCCTAAATATTCTGCAACAAGACAAGGATTTCACTGGGCCCAGTATTCAAAGATATCCGGTTTTCTCTGTTACCTGACCATAATTTATCCAGATAACTAGATGGGATATTCAGCAGCAAAGCTATGTTGCTGGATATCTGTATATAAATCTCTACTTAGCCAGATAAGTAATATCCAGATGAGTTAGACCTGCTCTATAGTAGGTCTAACTTATCCAGTTAACTTAACCGGATAAGTCTGAATATTAGCACTTATCTGGTTAAGTTAACTGGCTATCTACTGAGCTAGATAAGTGACTTATCCAGCCACTGATCGTAGCTGGATATTCAGCAACCACCATGTAGCATTTCAGTATTGACCTCATTAGGACTTAAAATGAATTCCAAGAAAAAGACTGAGTATTTTGTTTGTTATTTCTTTCATTTTTGACAATCATTATTTTTTGTTATTTTCAGTTTGTTCAAGCTCTTCTGATACTGGCTGAGACATCACTACCACAAGATGCTGTCCCTCAATGGCACCATCATCAATCATCCCAATTTCATTCTGTTGGGAATTCCTGGTCTGCAAGAGGTCTATCTCTGGCTCTCTGTCCCTATGTGTTCAATATACCTTGCAACTCTCCTAGGGAATGGTCTTGTGCTGTTCCTGATAATGACCGAGAAGAAGCTTCACAAACCTATGTACCTTTTCCTCTCTATGCTATTAACCTTGGGTCTTATTTCCTCCACTGCTGTAATGCCCAAGTTGCTTTGCATTCTTTGGTTCAATCTCAGGGAGATTGCCTTTGACAACTGTCTCATCCAGATGTTCATCATCCATTCATTTTCGGCTATGAGATCTGCAGTGTTGGTGGCCATGGCTTTTGATCGCTTTATAGCTATCTGCAACCCCCTGCGGTACGCCTCTATCTTAAGTAACAAAATCATAGCAGAAATAGGACTGATTGTACTGGTTAGAGGTGTAGCTTTAATAATGCCATTTCCATTGCTCATTCAAAGGTTGAATTTCTGTAGAACCAATGTAATTTTTCATTCCTATTGTGAGCACATAGCTGTAGCAAAGGTGGCCTGTACAGATATAAGTATTAATAACCTGTATGGTTTAGTTGTTGCCCTTTTAGTGTCTGTATTTGATCTGGTATGCATAGCTCTGTCCTATTTTCTCATTTTCAGGGCAGTCTTGAAGCTTCAGTCAAAGGAAGCCCATTATAAGGCCTTGAACACCTGTGCTGCCCACATCTGTGTCATCTTAATTGCTTATGTGCCATTTCTCTTCTCTCTTTTAACTCACAGGTTTGGGCATAATGTTCCTCTATATATTCATATCTTGCTGGCCAACTTCTACCTCCTTATCCCTGCCATGTTAAATCCCATTGTTTATGGAATGAAAACAAAAGAGATTTGGGATAGAATCCTCAAAATTGTTCTCAAAAGGAAAGTCCATTTTGACAATTAAAACTTACCTCATATCTCTGTGAAAAATTATTAATTTATTTAAGGGTTTTTCTATTCACATGGTAACATCATATCTGTTTCCAAGTAACATGAATGATAGCAACAGAGCTATACATAGAAACTATAGAACAAGGTCATTAAAAACAATAGAACATAACAACAATTTATTTATTTATTTATTTATTTAGCTATTTTCTATACCGGCTTTCACGACCAGGGGTCACATCAAACCGGTTTACATTTAACAGTTTGTGCATTAAAACATAGAACTGGAACAACTAACTGGTGCAGAAAATACAGTTACAATGAACAAGGAATTATACAACTGGGAGAGTGGGAAGAAGAAGAAGAAGAGAGTATAACAATTAATAAAAATGCATTTACAATGGATCTTTACAAAATATGTAACTTAAAGACCCAGACTGAGAGCAGTCCTGGTCTGGAGTAGGTGGTGGATGATTAAGACTTTATAGTGGAGTTATGAGATGATGCGAACTCTGAAAAAGTAATTAAGGGATAATATTAACATGGGTTAATCTAAGATCGGAAAGGCTTTTCTGAAAAGCCAGGTTTTTAGTCTTGAAGTATTAAATGATAGCAGAAAACATCCAGTTATCAAAAGTACCATAACATGTAAACACCTGAAAACAACTGGACCAAAAAGCAAAATTTTAAGAACAGGTTTCAACTGAAGAAGTTCCATCCTCAGTGCTGGGCTAATACAAGTGACTTGGGAATGTTAGGCCAAAAGATTATATATATATTGGGTGAATTTCTTTCAAAAAGGTGGCCAATAATCCATGATAAATAAATAAACTCTAATGCAAGATCTATGAGTGATAGGCTGTTGATGTGTATGAGGCCATTGAAGGGGAGGAGTATATGAATGAGCACTCACTGAAGTGTGCTCACTCATAGTAGAGAGGCTAATTGAGTTCTTCACTTCGGTATTCACTTCGGAAGATGTTAAGAGATATACCCATGCTATAAATGATATTCAAAGTTGATGTTTCAGGGGAACTATTAATTAAGTTGACTTAGAAAATAGCCACTGCTATTACTAGCAACAGTAACATGGGATAGACTTAGTTTTTGGGTACTTGCCAGGTTCTTACGGCAAGTACCGTGCTCTGACCCAATATGGGATGTTCTTATCTGAAACAAATCTCAGTGAACTTGGAAGATGTACTAGGGCAAATTGACAAACTAAATAGTAGTAAATAACCTGGACCAGATGGTATACATCCCAGAATACTGAAAAAACAGAGAAATGAAATTGCGGATTGGCTATTGGAAGTTTGTAAACTATCAGTAACATTGTCTATGGAACCTGAACACTGGAGGTTTATCAATATAATGACAATTTTTAAAAAGGGATCAAGGGGTGATCCATGAAACTGTGCCAGGCAAAATGATAGAAACTATCATAAAGAACAAAATTACTGAACATATAGATAGGAATAGTTTAATAGGACAAAGCCAAGATGGATTTAGCCAAGGGAAGTCTTGCCCCACAAAGTTGCAACATTTTTTGAGGGCATAAATAAACATGCATCTTAAGGTGAGCCAGTTGATCTAGTGTATCTGGATTTCCAGAAAGCATTTGACAAATTTCCTCATGAGAGACTCTTGAAATTAAAAAGTCATGGGATGAGGGCAGTGTCCTATTGTGGGCTGAGAACTGGTTAAAAGAGAGAAAACAGAGAGTAGGTCTGAATGGTCAATTTTCTCAATGGAGAAAGGTGAATAGTGGCGTGCCCTAAGGATCTGTTCTGGGACTGATGATTTTGAATATTTTTATAAATGACCTGGAAATTCAATGGGGGGGAAAGGCTGATGTGCACGGAGCAGGAGAGGGACCTTGGGGTGATAGTGTCTAATGATGCGAAGACAGCGAAACAATGCGACAAGGCGATAGCAAAAGCCAGAAGAATGCTGGGCTGCATAGAGAGAGGAATATCGAGTAAGAAAAGGGAGGTGATTATTCCCTTGTACAGGTCCTTGGTGAGGCCTCACCTGGAGTACTGTGTTCAGTTCTGGAGACCGTATCTACAAAAAGACAAAGACAAGATGGAAGCGGTACAGAGAAGGGCGACCAGGAAGGTGTAGGATCTTCATCGGATGACGTACGAGGAGAGATTGAAGAATCTAAATATGTACACCCTGGAGGAAAGGAGGAGCAGAGGTGATATGATACAGACTTTCAGATACTTGAAAGGTTTTAATGATCCAAAAACAACGACAAACCTTTTCCGTAGGAAAAAAATCAGCAGAACCAGGGGTCACGATTTGAGGCTCCAGGGAGGAAGATTCAGAACCAATGTCAGGAAGTATTTCTTCACGGAGAGGGTGGTGGATGCCTGGAATGCCCTTCCGGAGGAAGTGGTGAAGACCAGAACTGTGAAGGACTTCAAAGGGGCGTGGGATAAACACTGTAGATCCATAAAGTCAAGAGGCCGCCAATGAAGAGTGGGTGACTCGCCAGAATGGTGGCTACTGCCTGGACACAATACCCTTATTCAATAAACATACACATGCTTACTGTGACTCCAACATCGCTCTAAGCTTCAACAGCAAGAGGAAATGGAAAAAAGGATTTGCACTCACAAAGAGGGGAGTAGCTGGCTTGTTACGGCGGTTACTACCCCAAACCAAATATGCCTGATACTTCACTTTCAATGCATATACAGCATAGCTCTCTGCTTCAACGACAGGGGAGAAGAATAACTGATACTTCACACATCCAGCAGAGCTCTCTGCTTCAACGGCAAGGGAGAAGAAAAAGGGTTCGCACTCACAAAGCGGGGAGTAGCTGGCTTGTTTCGGCGGTTACTACCCCAAACCAAATGTGCCTGATACTTCACTTTCCATGCATATCCAGCATGGCTCTCTGCTTCAACAGCATGGGAGAAAGACTGATACATCACGCATTTCCAGCATAGCTCCCTGCTTCAACAGCAGGGGAAAAAAAAAAAAACTGATGCTTCACGCATATCCTGCATAGCTTCAACGGCAGGGGTGAAGAAAAAAAGGATTCGCAATCACAAAGCGAGGAGTAGCTGGCTTGTTACGGCGGTTACTACCCCAAACCAAATGTGCCTGATACTTCACTTTCAATGCATATCCAGCATGGCTCTCTGCTTCAACGGCAGGGGAGAAAAAAACTGATACTTCACGCATATCCAGCATAGCTCCCTGCTTCAACGGCAGGGGAGAAGAAAAAACAACCAACAAGGGCTGTACAACATAGTCTGGGTAAAACAAATAAGCATGGGTGTAGCTTGCTTATCGCGGCGGTTACTACCCCTAACTAATCAAGCTAGATATTTCACTTGGATGCAGCTCCATCACTGCTCTCTACATTAATGGTGGGGGTGGAAGGGGAATAGAACAAAGAGCTAAGAGAAACAGATAAGTATGGGAGAAGAAATGTGTGAAGCTTGCTGGGCAGACTGGATGGGCCATTCGGTCTTCTTCTGCCGTCATTTCTATGTTTCTATGTTTCTATGAAATGGGAACAACAAGTGAGGTGATCAAATTTGCTGATGACACAAAATTATTAAAAGATGTTAAATCAGAAGAGGATTGTGAGAAATTGCAAGAGGACATTGCAAAACTGGGAGACTGGGCATGCAAATGAAATTTAATGTGGACAACTGCAAAGTGATGCACTTAAGGAAGAGTAACCCAAATTATAGCTACACAATGCAAGGTTCCACATTAGGAGTCAGCACTCAGGATAAAGATCTAGGTGCCATCGTTGAAAATATGATGAAATCTGCTCATTGTGCAGCAGCAGCCAAGGATGTAAACAGAATGCTAGGGATTATTAGGAAAAGAATGGAGAATAAAACAGAGAATATCATAATGCCTCTGTATCGCTCCATGGTGCAACCTCATCTTGAATATTGTGTGCAGTTCTGGTCACCACATCTCAAAAAAGGTGTAGCAGAATCAGAAAAGTTACAGAAAAGGGCGACCAAGATGATAAGGGGATGGAAAGATGCCCCTATGAGGAAAGGCTAAAGAGGTTAAAGCTTTTCAGCTTGGAATAGAGTAGCCTAGTGGTCCGAGTAGCAGGCTATAAATCAGGAGACCTGTGTTTATGGAGTCCATTAAGGTAGAGTGTCTATTAAGCTAGGTTGAGAGAACATTGCACAAATCTAATCTTTTGGTGAGTTTCCTCATTCTGAAGGTTATCAAATCTTCACAAGAGAGCACTGTTCTGTTCGTACGTCTCACTCTGAATGTCAAAGTGGCCCCTAACCCCTACACTAATACCTAAACGTCACCTTGAGCAACTAGGTGGACCTCCTATAGAGATATAAATATCTACCTAGTATGAGCACATTATGGCTATGCACTCTCTCTCTCTCTCTCTCCCCCCCTCCTCCCCCCCCACCCAGTAGTTGTAGGAGGCCCCTGATAGCTAGGTTGGCTCTCCAGGAGCTTAAAAGCCATGCAATAGGGCTTTGCAAAACTGTGAACCCACCCCTAACTTCTCCTCTTTTTCTGATTTGCATCACATTATGGTGCTTTTGCATGCGTTAAAGGCGTTTTTGCATGTGAAAACGCCATATAGCACTTTGATAAATGACCCCCTTAGATTGTAAGCTCTGTGGGGATAGGGAAATACCTACAGTACCTGAATGTAATCCACTTTGAAGTGCTGAAAAAAAGGTACAAAAAGTAGAATATAAAAATCTAAATAAGCAGAAGAATGGAACAAGTAAGTGTTAATTAATTGTTTACCTTTTTGAAAAGTACAAAGACCAGGGGGGACACAATGACGTTTCTGGGTAATACATGTAAAAGTAGTAAGAGAACATTTTTTTTTACTCAATGCATAATTAAGCTCTGGAATTCATTGCCAGAAGATGTGGTGAAAGCTATTAGTGTAGCTGCATTTAAAAAATGTTTAGACAAGTTCCTGGAGAAAAAGTCAATTAAACATTATTAAGATGGAGTTGCAGATATCCGGTGCTTATTCTTGAGATAAGCAGCTTGGAATCTCTCTACCCCTTGGGATCCTGCCAGGTTCTTGTGACTTGGATTGGCCACTGTTGGAAACAAGATACTGGGCTTGATGAACTCTTAGTCTGGCCCAGTATGGCAAGTCTTATTTTCTTATGAAGAATACATCAGTTTCTGTAGAATCCATGCCTAGCTAAGCACAGTGGGGTAGATTTTCAAAGGGGTACGCGCGTACGATACGCACGTACCCCACGAAAACCTACCCCAAACCCCCCCTGCGCGCGCCGAGCCCCAGGACGCGCGTAAGTCCCGGGGCTTGCATAGAGGGGTGTGTCGGGGGGCGTGACGCGAGTGACGCGGCGTTTCGGGGCCGGGCCTGGGGGCGTGGCACCGGCCCGGGGGTGTGGTCGAGGCCACCGGACCAGCCGGGTGATGGGGGGAGGGGAAGGTGAGGGGAGGCAGAAGGAAAGTTCCCTCCGAGGCCGCTCCAATTTCAGAGCGGCCTCGGAGGGAACAGGCAGCGCGTGCTGGGCTTGGCGCGCGCAGGTTGCACAAATGTGCACCCCCTTGCCCGCGCCGGCCCCGGATTTTATAAGATACGCACGGCTACGCGCGTATCTTATAAAATCCAGCGTACTTTTGTTCGCGCCTGGTGCACGAACAAAAGTACGCCCGTGCGTACATTTATAAAATCTACCCCAAAGTATTTTATTCAATGATTTTACTGTATCTCACGCAGTCAGAATCACATATAACATCGCAGACCTACATTCCTCCACCTCCATCTCTTTTCTTACAGAAATATATGTTACTCTGGACTCTCAAATTCCTCTTATAGCACTTCCCTGTTTTACCACTTAACTTTGAAATAAACCTACACCAACCCTGTTTAAGGGATGAGGTTCCCTATCAGCATATCTACCATATATTAAAATTCACATCCAAAGGGAACCAAATGTAACCTCCCATTTAATGATTTACTTCACTCATCCTCTAGTCCTTGACCTTCCCTACAGAGTCCTCCCAGTGCAGGTTCCCTGGACGATTGCACACAAGGAACACTCTTCAGTTTCCCGGTATCATTTCCTCCTGGTCCATTCCGCCCAGTCCATTCTCACTCCCCAAGACAAGAAGGGGAGTAATCAAAAAGTTCAAAGTCCACAGTGGTCAAGACTTGCAAGAAACTTTCTGTTTTATTTAAAGCAAGGGATGGCACTGCAGGTTAACGACAAAAGCTTGACACGGTCCCCCTGACATGGAGCCGTGTTTTGATAACCTGCGTCGGGAGGGACCTCTAGGCCAAGAACATAGCAGCTT
The DNA here is from genome assembly GCF_901001135.1 of Rhinatrema bivittatum. Taxonomy (NCBI): domain Eukaryota; kingdom Metazoa; phylum Chordata; class Amphibia; order Gymnophiona; family Rhinatrematidae; genus Rhinatrema; species Rhinatrema bivittatum. The sequence continues at coordinate 134,453 of NW_021820719.1, read as the reverse complement.
TTAACATATTGAATGGCACCCAAATTATTGCTACACAATGCAAGGTTCCACATGAAAAGGAAAAGGATCTAGGTGTCATAGTTGAAAATACATTGAAATCTTCTGCTCAGTGTGCAGCAGCAGCAGTCAAGAAAGCAATAGAATGCTAGGAATTATTATGAAAGAAATGGAGAATAAAACTGAGAATATCATATTGCCTCTTTCAATGGGCCATTCAATATGTTAAAAGCCGCTATGCTCTCATCCTAGAGGTCCCTCCTGATGCAGGTTATCGAAACACAGCTCCGTGTCAGGAGGCCATGTCGAGCTTTTGCCGTTAACCTGCAGTTCCATCCCTTGCTTTAAATAAAACGGAAAGTTTCTTGCAAGTCTTGACTGGACTTTGAACATTTTGAATACCCCCATCTTATGTGGTGGATATTCCTCTATGGGGAGGTTACTCACCATTTATTTGTGCCGTTCTCACTCCCACCAAATGGTTAGTTCCTCAAGAGGAAGAAAAAAACCACGCCAACTCCATCACGGCCATGGGCCTACCCTTTTCACCACCCTGGTGTGCTCCGTGGGATGAGAAGGAAGCCTCTCCTTCATCACAGCCTCCGGCATCTTCCCTGAGGCGAAGAAACCCCTACAGGTCCCATTATCTAACTGGGAGAGTCCCTCTCACAGACTGGTTACTCCAGCAGGTCACATCTATGTGGGTTCCTAGCACCCACCATGCTAAACCTTGATCACCCAATCATAAACACCTAATGGCCTGATTTTAAAAAAACATATACACACTTCAAATTGGCTTTTACACATGTAAAGGGGATTTTGAAAATTGCTACAATGAATGCCACTGAATTGTCCATAGGATATTCACATATAAGTGCACTTTACATGTGTCAGAAATGCCAACGCCCAGCAATAGACATCAGCTCAAACTCCTCTTCTTCCCCAGGATGCCTCCTTCTTCAAGGAGTCATTGATCCATCCGAAGAGTATAATCCATTTTCCTGCATAAATATCTTTTTGCTAAGGAAAGCCATGTGAACTATGGACAGTCTGTCAGCATCCTCTCAAAGAGTGCTGGTTAGGGCCTTGTGCAGAGGTGAGATAATATTTTTATTCTTCGTTTTGACGCCACATTTAATGCAAGCCATCTTGTGCCCATCCATGGCTGCTGCCTAGTCCTGGGCACTCATTCCCAGTTCATCAAATAATATACCCAGGTATTTCTCCTGCTTAGTGGCCGCATGCATTGTCCCTCATACAAAGCACTTTGCACCAGTTTATATTTGAGTCCCCAGGACAATGAACGTCTCCACATTAAATCTCGCCTAATTCTCTGCCATTTTATGTAGAGAACCCAGATCCTTCTGTAAAATCAGTCAGTCAGGTAGTAGTGCATTCACAGTGTGACATGGTCTGGCACCCTCTGCAAAACTGATAATATTTCTACTTATTCCTGCCTCCTCCTCACCGATAGAAGCATTAAGCATTGGGCTAAGCACCGAACCTCTGAGAAATCCCTCTTGACATTTTATTCCAAGAGTGATATTCCCCATTATTTCTCACCCTCGGTGGCTTCACTGTCATCCATTGTCTTACCTATTCATTCACATCTGGTGTCTGTAATGCCACTTTCCATGATTTAAAATCAGTCTTTTATGGGGTTACATATTAAAAGCTTTGGCACCATCCAGATAAAGTATAGCCATCATATTTTCCATATCAAGTTTAATGCTAACAAATGTTGCCTCTGAATCCATGTTAATTCTTGCTGGTCATTCCCACAATCATCTCCTCTTTTGTCATGCTCTTCAGTATTATTAGACCCTCTGGTCTGTATTTGCCCTGACTTAAATTCTTGTTTTACTATGGGGACTGCATAACCTCCTCACTGATCCTTGCTGGATCATGGTACATTGGAAATCAGTACGGCGAAGCTTCAGACATCTGCAGAAAGATCCCAATAATAGAAACACAGAAACCGTAGAAATGACGGCAGAAAAGGACCAGTCTGCCCAGCAATCTTGTGGTCGTATCTGCTGCGCAGCTCACCCCCATATTTATCAGTTTCCCAGGCCGTAAAAGACAAGGCCCTAGTTTATTGCTGTCTTAGTCAAATTACCCATTACCTCTTGCCGTTGAAGCAGAGAGCAATGTTGGAGTTGCATCAGCAGTATGAAGGCTTATTGGTTAAGGGTAGTAACGGCTGCACCAGCAAGTTACCCCCATGCACTCTTTTCCTCATTCCCATCCTCTAGCCTATAAAGATCCACAGTCTTTATCCCATGCACATTTGAATTATTTCACTGTTTTGTCTTCACCACCTCCTCTGGAAGTGCATTCCAGGCATCCACCACCCTCTCCGTGAAGAAATATTCCCTGACGTTGCTTCTGCGTCATCCTCCCTGGAGTTTCATTTCGTGACCCCTAGTTCTACTGATTTCTTTCCAGTGGAAAAGGTTTGGTGATTGTGCATCGTTAAAACCTTTCAGGTAGAAATAGAGCAATAAAAGTGCCTGCGGTGTCCACGGGTTTTTCACGTGTGCTACGGCGTGCAGAATAATGACTGTAGTCATACCAGCCAATAGCTTTCCTGTTTTTATTTTATCTGGTTTCACGTGCAGTTTCTGTGTCAGGTCCCTGCTGAAAGCTCTTTCTGTGGCCACTCTGCAAAGGTAGCTGAGGGGAAATGCTACAGAGAAAACAAAGGGATAGGGCGAGGGAACAAACTTGGGTGCTCGCCGCTCAGTGCTGATATTCAGTGCTGATTGCTTCTTAATTTATGTCATCTCAGTACCTGTACTAACTTTACGCACCTCACATTAAAGAGCCTAATGTTACATTCAAGGGCCTGTATTGTGCAATTTGGTTAAGGCACCTTAAACAGCTGAATATATGCACGCTAACAGACTGCTAATTAAGGCACACTCTGGATTCCCCATCTCAAAAAGAACATAAGAAAATGCCATACTGAGTCAGACCAAGGGTCCATCAAGCCCAGCATCCTGTTTCCAACAGAGGCCAATCCAGGCCATAAGAACCTGGCAAGTACCCAAACACTAAGAAGATCCCATGCTTCTAATGTCGGTAATAAGCAGTGGCGATTCCCTATTGATTAATAGCAGATTATATAGTCTTCTCCTCCAGCAACTTATACAAACCTTTTTTAAACCCAGTTACAGTAATTGCCCTTACCATATCCTCTGACAATGAATTCCAGAGCTTAATTGTTCATTGAGTGCAAATGAATTTTCTCTAATTTGTTTTAATTGTGCTTCTTGCTAACTTCATGCAGTGTCCCCTAGTCCTTGTATTATCTAAAAGAGTAAATAACCAGTTCACGTTACCTGTTCAAGCCCTTCTAAGATTTTAAACACCTCTATCATTATCTTCTCTCAGGCATCTCTTCTCCAAGCTGAACAATTCTATCCTCTTCAGCCTTTCCTCATAGGGGGAGCTGTTCCATCCCCTTTATCATTTTGGTCGCCCTTCTCTGTACTTTCTCCAGTGCAACTATATATTTTAGGAGATGCAGCAACCAGAACCGCACACAGTATTCTAGGTGAACTAGAAAAGATGCAGAGGGCAATAAAAATGATAAAAGGGAATGGAACTTGTCTCCTATGAGGAAAGGCTAAAAACAGACGAGGGCTCTTCAGCTTGGAGAAGAGATGGCTGAGTGGGGACATGATAGACGTTTATAGAATCAGGAGTGGAGCGGAAAATAAAGGAACAGTTATTTAACCTTTCAAATAATACTAAAAACAAGAGGACACCTTATGAAACTAACAAGCAGCAGATTTAGCGCATTATCAAGCTGTGGAGTCAGATGCTAGAGGACGTGGTCAAGGCGACGAGCACAGCGGGGTTTAAAAGAGGTTTGGAGAAGTTCCTGGAGGAAAAGTCCATAACACGTTATTAGTCAGGTAGACTAAATAAAGCCATCGCTACCCGCGGAAGTGAGAAACAGGATACAGATCTATCTTATGGGATCTGGCAGGTACTTGTGACCTGGACTGGCCACTTTTGGAGACAGGATGCCGGGCTCGATGGACCTTGATCTGACCCAGCAAGGCATTTGTTAGATTATTATGCACCAAACTGAACTGTGTCTTTAAGAGATTTGTAGTCCTGCATTAGTAATCTCCCAAGGGCACAGCAAGATCTAGCAAGTCCTTCCCCACTGAGGAAGGACTCTGGAGAGATTGCATAGGGATGCTTTATAAAAGTAGGAAGACTTTATACTCACGGTTCACACCGAGATCACTGGATTCTCACGCCTTTTACAGTAAGGATGCGGACTCTGAAGAGATTGCATAGGCATGCTTTATAAAAGTAGGAAGAGTTTATACTCTCGGTTCACACCGAGATCACTGGATTCTCACGCCTTTTACAGTAAGGATGCGGACTCTGGAGAGATTGCATAGGGATGCTTTATAAAAGTAGGAAGAGTTTATACTCTCGGTTCACACCGAGATCACTGGATTCTCACGCCTTTTACAGTAAGGATGCGTATATTTTCCACAGCTGCTGAGGTTTGGAGAGTTGGATAAATTGGGGATGTCTGTAAGTTTATATAAGCCATGTCTGTTAGAAATTGCTGCTCTGGAAGTTGTTTAGAAAGATGTAGCAAAATTTGGAGAAACTATCAGAAACAATCCAAGAGGTATAAAATTATACAATTTGGGAGAGAATGGGTCCCCCCCATTTCTTCCTAATCAACCTCTAAATCACATTTTCACTGCTGTTAAATCTGTCATTATCAGCCAATCAGTATGCACCTCGCTTCCTCAGTCTGATCTCCTCCAACACTAAGACCTCTCGTGCATAATCTGAGATTATTTTGACTTGATTTTTTTTTTTATCTCCCGTTTTCATCTTCTTCCTTGATGACATCCCATAATCATCTTTCTCTCACGTTACCCATATCCCTCCCGTCCTGAGTTCACCTGCCTGGTTAAAAGACGCTTCCTCCCTGCGCTTCACCTTTTTTCTTATTTCTTGGTAAGCCCTTCTGCCGAGGTGTAAAGACTGCGGATTTTGTGCAAATTCTCAGTTGGGGGAAAGTCCAGTCCTGCTTCCCTTTTGAAAAAGATCCACAGCTGTGACTAGCATGCAGGCTGCGCCCCCGCTTTTAGTATGGGTTAAGTTTGGTTGAGAAGCAGCGCCCTTGCATTTCATAACGAAACGTGTGCGGGCCCAAAACTCGCCCCCACGGCAACACCTCCCCCTTAGCCCGGCTGAAAGTGCGCGTCCTTGGCAAGCCCACGGGAATTTCAGCCGGTTGGAAGGCGGGCAATGCTCAGACCATGCTTCCACCCAGGGGTAAATCAGTATTTACCTGGTTAAAAAAAGGCTTTTGAAAATTATCCTCCAAGAGTGTAAGCTCACAGCCAGAAGGGATTCAAGAAAAGCCAGAAAGGTTAATTTTCAAAGGTGTTTCCATTGTTAAAACGCTGCTTTACCCCAGGACATGGCATGTTAATGAGATTGTCCACTCCATATGCAGGTAAACCTATATATGCGTATGTCCTGAATGCCCGTAAGTTTACCCGAACTGAGCTGAGGAGTTCCCGGGGGCAGAGTTAGGGAAGGGTTTTGATTTATGCAAATACTTCTGCATTTTCAAAAGTATGTGTGTAAGTTTTCACAAATTAGCAGGTGCAATTGTGTGTGGGTGGTTTTGGTGGGCTACTTTTCAAAGCCAGCACAAACGCAGAACATGGCTTTGAAAAATTAGTCAACAAACAAAGAAGCAGAACACCTCTCTAATACAGTCAAAAACCAAACAAAGAGAGGGAAAAGAATCAACAGTCCAATCCACAAAACTTCAACTAATTAATGGCAAATGACAATATCATAAAGATCTTTGCTTTGGAATTTCAATCCGCGGCCTCTCGCCTCGCAATGGGCCGCAAGCCTTAATCAGCTTAATCAGGCGCCACAGCATGGACTGTTGATCCTTTTCCCTCTCTTTGTTTGAAAAATTAGTGCCATGTTTGTGCATCTTTGGAGACTTTATGTGGTCTCATACATTTTCCCCAAAATCATTAACAGAATAACTGGAATAAGGCCACTGAGTCTTGCTGGAAACTATCCAAGAACATTAAATTCCCCTTGTACACCAAAAGCAAAATCTATCGTCCACATCTTGAGATCAACATTAACACAAAAGGAAAAAGCATCATTGATGAGAAACAAGAAGGTCGTTAGTATAATGATGAACTTTCAACCTCTGGAGTATTCAGTCCAACAGAGTCCATGAACTCAGCTGGTCCGGGTCAAAGAATAACTAGGATTGCTGACCTTTTACATGTTGCTGGGAATTTCAAGGAAAAACTGTGCACCCAATCTAGCGCCTATTCGTGCACGTTTAGAAAATGACTTCTACACACCTGGGTGGTTCTAGGGACTTCAGGTAATATTTTAACTAAAGAAACTCAAAACTGCTTATCTTTTACCTGGAAATGTATCCAACAGCAGGGAAAATTCAACCAAAAGAGAAGCTTTAGCAAAATTCAATTGAAGCAAATCTTCAGAGAGAGAAGATAACTCTCTAGCACCTTCCTTTGATTTCACTGTTGAAACATTTTATTTATAGCACCAGATTTTTATAGAGTGATCCGGGTTAAAATATGCCTTCACACTAGGTGAGGAGGCAGAGACCCCCTTTTTAAATATCTCTAAGAAACTGCGTAACATCAAGACAACCCCTGTAATATTATTCAGAGTGGGGAAATGTTTAAATCTCAAGGTCCAAGTTTTGGTCTTATTCTCCAAAGAAATCAACACACACACACCCCATTGCTGTAGAACTAGAGGGATAAATCATGCTTGTTTGCGGATGTTACAAAAATCTGTCACAAATGGAAATGCCAGAAATAGTGAAAAAAATATGAAAGATTTAAAAAAAAATTGGGTTAGGTCAGCCATAGTAGTGGGTGGTTCATTATAGGAAATGTAGATAGCAGGGTGGCTGGTGAGCGTGATGACAGCCTGGTAACTTGCCTACCTGGTGTGAAGTTGGCAGACCTCACGCGTCACCTAGATACGTAGGATTATAGACAGTGCTGGGGAGGAGCTGGCTGTCATGGTACATGTGGGCACCAGCGACATAGGAAAATGTGGGAGAGAGGTTCTGGAAACCAAATTTAGGGTTTTAAAAATTTAGGATTTAGAAAGCTGTTCCATGTGCAGGTGCCCAGAGGCAGGCAGAGCTCCAGAGTCTCAATGTGTGGATGAGACAATGGTCAGGGAAGAGGGATTCAGTTTTGTAAGGAGCTGGGGAAACGTTTGGGGAAGGGGGAGACTTTTCTAAAAGGATAGACTCCACCTTAACCAGAGTGGAACCAAGCTGCTGGCACTAACTTTCAAAAAGGAGATAGAGCAGGTTTTAAACTGGAACAAGGGGGAAAGCCGACAGTCACTCGGCAGTGCATGGTTCGGAGAAATATATCCTTGAAGGATACTAATGAAACAGGAGAGTTAGGGCATCCCAACAGAGAGGTTCCATTAAAAGCAAACGTAGTCCATGTGCCTATATGTAAAAAATCACCAAAGCTAATGATTTCCGAATTATATCTAACAACTGAAAAGCAGGTTATTAAAACAAACAAAAAACACACTTTGAAATGTCTGTATGCCAATGCCAGAAGTCTAAGAAGTAAGATGGGAGAGTTAGGGTGTATAGCAGCAAATGATGAGATTGACATAATTGGCATCACAGAGACTTGGTGGAAGGAGGATAACCAATGGGACAGTGCTATATCAGGGTACAAATTATATCGCAATGATAGGGAGGATCAACTTGGTGGTGGAGTGGCATTTTATGTCCGGGAGCATATAGAGTCCAACAGGATAAAGATCATACAAGAGACTAAATGTTCAGTTTCAATAGAATCTATATGGGTAGAAATCCCATGTGTGTTGGGTAAGAGTATAGTGATAGGAGTATACTACCGTCCACTTGGACAAAATGGTCAGACAGATGATGAAATGCTAAGAGAAATCAGGGAAGCAAACCAATTTGGCAGTGCAGTAATAATGTGAGATTTCAATTACCCCAATATTGACTGGGTAAATGTAACATCAGGACATGCTAGAGATATAAAGTTCCTGGATGGAATAAATGAGTACTTCATGGAGCAATTGGTTCAGGAACCAACAAGAGAGGGAGCTATTTTAGATTTAATTCTTAGTGGAAAGCAGGATTTGTTGAGAGAGGTAACAGTGGTGGGGCCACTTGGCAACAGTGATCATAACATGATCAAATTTAAACTAATAACTGGAATGGGGGCAATAAGTAAATCTGCAGTTAGAAAAAAACTGAAAAGTGCAGCTGCAAAGGTTAAAAGTGTTCAACAGGCATGGACATTGTTTAAAAATACAATCCTAGAGGCGCAGTTCATATGTATTCCACACATTAAGAAAAGTGTAAGGAAGGCAAAACAATTACGTAATGGTTAAAAGGTGAGGTGAAAGAGGCTATTTTAGCCAAAAAAAATCCTTCAAAAATTGTAAGAAGGATCCATCTGTAGAAAATAGGATAAAACATAAGCATTGTCAAGTTAAGTGTAAAGCATTGTTAAGACAGGTGAAGAGAGAATTTGAAATGAAGTTGGCCATAGAGGCAAAAACTCATTATAAAAACTTTTTAAAATATATCTGAAGCAAGAAACTTGTCAGGGTGTCGGTTGGGCCATTACATGACCGAGGGGTTAAAGGGGCTCTTAGGGAAGATAAGGCCATTGCCGAAAGACTAAATTAATTATTTGCTTCCATGTTTACTAATGAGGATGTTGGGGCGATACCAGTTCCAGAGATGGTTTTCAGGGGTGATGAGTCAGATGAATTGAATGAAATCAATGAACCTAAAGATGTAGTAGGCCAGATTGACAAACTAAAGAGTAGCAAATCACCTCAACCAGATGGTATGCATCCTAGAGTTCTGAAGGAACTCAAAAATGAAATTTCTGATCTATTAGTTAAAATTTGTAACCTATCATTAAAAGCATCCATTGCACCTGAAGACTGGAGGGTGGCCAATGTAACCCCAATATTTAAAAAAGGCTCCAGAGGCGATCTGGGTAACTATAGACCAGTGAGCCTGACTTCAGTGCCGGGAAAAATAGTGGAAACTATTCTCAAGATCAAAATCGTAGAGCATATAGAAAGACATGATTTAATGGAACACAGTCAACATGGATTTACCCAAGGGAAGTTTTGCCTAACAAATCTGCTTCATTTTTTTGAAGAGGTTAATAAACATGTGGATAAAGGTGAACCGGTAGATGTAGTGTATTTGGATTTTCAGAAGGCGTTTGACAAAGTCCCTCATGAGAGGCTTCTAAGAAAACTAAAATGTCATGGGATAGGAGGCGATGTCCTTTCGTGGATTACAAACTGGTTAAAAAAGACAGGAAACAGAGAGTAGGATTAAATGTTCAATTTTCTCAGTGGAAAAGGGTAATTAGTGGAGTGCCTCAGGGATCTGTACTTGGACCAGTGCTTTTCAATCCATAATATATCGGGCTTGGAGTGTGTCCGTCAGTGATCACGGATGTTCCACAGCCCGCCGATAGATGGCACAGGTAGCTCAAACACAGCACAGGTAGGAAGGAAGCGGCCATCGCAGGAGAGGCAGAATATAGCAAAGGAGACCCTGGCATGCCGTGAACAGAGCATGTCCCGCAGCACACCCTCTGTTCGCGGCGAGGCGGAAGGCCCGGCGTGCCATTTGTGGCAAAAAGGAAAGGCCCCCATGTGCCGTGATCAGCGCACCTGGACCTTCATCTTCGCCGCAAATGGAGCATGTGCTGCGGGACGCGATCCATTCACGGCATGCCAGGGTCTCTGCTGCTATTTTCTGATCACGCCGAAAATGGTAGGCCCCCATGTGTCACGAATGGCGCGCTGGGCCTTCATCTTCGCCGCGAACGGTGCACCAGGCCTTCATCTTCGCCACGAACGGCGCGGATCCCAAGGCTTACCGGTAAGAGATAATGTTTGTCGGGGAGGGGAGGGTGAGAGAGAGCAGGAGGGTATGAGACAGAGCATGGGAGGGGGATGCCGGTGAGAGAGAATGTGTGTGTGAGAGAGGGGGGTGACAGAGAGCATGGTTGGTGAGCAGGGGGTGAGGAGGCTGTGAAAGAGAGCATGGGGCGTTTGCCGCTGAGAGAGAATCTGTATGTGAGAGAGGAGGGGTGACAGAGAACATGGTAGGGGAGAGGTGGGGGAGGGTGTGAGAGAGAGAGCATGGGAGGTAAGAGAGGGTGGGTGGGGGGATGCTTGAGTGTGGATTTCAGAGACAGGGAGCCTATATGAGAGGAGGGGGATGCTGGTGAGAGAGAATGTGTGTGTGAGAGAGGAGAGGGGGTGTGGGGGAGGGTGAGAGAGAGCTTGGTTGTTAAGAGGGGGAGTGCGCGGGATGCTTGACTGTGGGTTTCAGAGAGGGAGCCTATATGAGGGGATGTGTGTGTGGAAGGGACACTCTTACAGTGAATTTCTAGGGAAATTCAGCTAAAAACAAGAGCAGATGTGCCAATAAAAAGGCTCGCCACCCTGAGGTTACTAGTATATATATAAATGATCTAAAAAGGAATAAAATGAGTGAGGTTATCAAATTTGCAGATGATACAAAATTATTCAGAGTAGTTAAATCACAAGCGGATTGTGATACATTACAGGAGGACCTTGCAAGACTGGAAGATTGGGCATCCAAATGGCAGATGAAATTTAATGTGGACAAGTGCAAGGTGATGCCTGAGGGGAAAATAACCCTTGCTGTAGTTACACAATGTTAGGTTCCATATAGAAACATAGAAACATAGAAACATAGAAATGACGGCAGAAGAAGACCAAACGGCCCATCCAGTCTGCCCAGCAAGCTTCACATTTTTCTCTCATACTTATCTGTTTCTCTTAGCTCTTTGGTTCTATTTCTCTTCCACCCCCACCATTAATGTAGAGAGCAGTGATGGAGCTGCAACCAAGTGAAATATCAAGCTTGATTAGTTAGGGGTAGTAGGGGTAGTAACCGCCGCAAGCTACCACCCAGGAAAAAGATCTAGGCATCATAGTGGATAATACTTTAAAATCATCGGCTCAGTGTGCTGCAGCAGTCAAAAAAGCAAACAGAATGTTAGGAATTATTAGGAAGGGAATGGTGAATAACATGGAAAATGTCATAATGCCTCTGTATTGCTCCATGGTGAGACCGCACCTTGAATACTGTGTACAATTCTGGTCGCCGCATCTCAAAAAAGATATAGTTGTGATGGAGAAGGTACAGAGAAGGGCAACCAAATGATAAAGGGGATGGAACAGCTCCCCTATGAGGAAAGGCTGAAGAGGTTAGGGCTGTTCAGCTTGGAGAAGAGACGGCTGAGGAGGGATATGATAGAGGTGTTTAAGATCATGAGAGGTCTTGAACAAGTAGATGTGAATCAGTTATTTACACTTTCGAATAATAGAAGGACTGTGGATAATGATAATGAAGTTTGCAGGCAGCACATTTAAAACTAATCGGAGAAAATCCTTTTTTGCTCAATGCATTATTAAGCTCTGGAATTTCTTGCCAGAGGATGTGGTTAGTGCAGTTAGTGTAGCTTGTTGTGTTCGGGGGTGGACCCTTGTCCTGGAGCAGTGGAGAACGGCTCCCTGGTAGGGACCAGGAAGCACCTGCCCCCAGGGGGTGGAGCACTGGAGGAGACAGAGGCTAGGATGAGCTTCACCACTGAAAGCCCGAGGTCCCCCCGGGTGGAGCCTGTAAGGACCCAGGCCGCTTGGACTTAGGTGGGCCTCACAGGGTCTCCTGGAGCGATGGTAGACTGACATGCCCTCGGGCAGGAAAGGAGCACGGTCGGGTTCAAAGCTAGAGGTCAGATGGAGCAAGGAGGACCAGAACAGTGTAGGCAATGACAAGGCAAGGGATAGAGCCAGAATCAGAAGACGTGGTCAATCAAGCAGGGGTCAGAATCCGAGAGTCAGTCTGAGGAGTACTCAACAAGCTGAGGTCCGGTTCCAGAGGTCAGATGAGGTCACAGGCAGGCTGAAGTCAGAAGGCAGGCAGCAGGCTGAGTAGTCAAGGTACAAGCCGAGGTCAGTACCAGAGAGACAGTCCGGGGATACTACCTGGGGAGACAGACAGACGGATGCAGGAACAAGCAGGGAACTTCCTTAAATAGTTCCTTCAATCAGAGCGCGCAGCGGAGCTAGGACCCACCCCTGGCCCCACAAGAGGCCGGGCGGTCTGCGCGCACACATATATGGGCGTGGCCACTGCTAAGGACGGTGCCAAACTCCGGCATGGGGCCTGGTGCGCCGAGGAAGGCCCGGCGACCGCCGCCGCGGGACGCCAGGGCCTGGAAGTGCTTGCGGCTGCCACTGGGGAGGCCGACCCGGGACCTGCTGAGGAGCCAGAGAGGTGAGCAGGCCGGTGCACGGGACAAACGCGAATGGGGCGCGCAACATAGCTGGGTTTAAAAAAGGTTTGATACGTTTTTGAAGAAGTCCACTATCTGCTATCAATCAAGCTGACTTAGGAAATAGCCACTGCTATTACGAGCATCAGTACCATGGAATAGACTTAGTTTTTGGGTACTTGCCAGGTTCTTATGGTCTGACCCAGTATGGAAATGTCTTATGTTCTTAAATTTGGAGAACACGCTTCAGTGGGAAAAAGCATAAAATCCTGTATTTGGGTCTCAAAACTCCATTAGACGCACATCAATTAGAAGGACAAGAACCGAAAAGAGTAAAACAAGAAGACCTCTAGGAGTCGTTATCTCAGATGATGGGAAGGTAGCCAGCTGGGGAGTAACAGTCTGCCTAGGAAAGTCGGCAAATGTGCCAACTGACAATTATCCCACCAACACTACCTGCACATAATTACACTTGCTAACTTGTGTACTGGAAATGTTCAAGGAAATTTAAATACATGCCTACGTTTGCAAATCCAAAAGCATTCACATAATTCCAAACCCCTCCCGCCGCCCCCACCGCAACCATTCTGCTCGTCCAGATAAACGTATAGGCATGCAGGACATAGACATGTAAGGTTACTCACTTACTGACTGGGTAATCTTATATAGCAAGGGAAAAGCACCAATTATCCCACCGAATGCCTTTGAAAGTTACCTTTCCTATATAATAAAGCAATTAAAAAGGTCGACAGTATGCTCATCCAGAGAAGTAGAGGCATCAAGGAGGTAATATTGCCCTCGGTATACAGCTCAGTGAGTCTCCATCTTGAGTACTTTGTATATTTATGGAGGTTACCCTTTTGTAAAAACATTGAGAGGACGGAAGTGGATTGGAAAAGGGCTTCTCAAATCTTAAGAGACCTTTAATAACAGCACCTTCCAGTGCAGAAACAGGAATGTGTTCGAAGTCTTATATATTAATGTTTTATATTGTTTGTTTTACGTTCATTTTATTAAAAATCTAATCCTGTTAACCGCTTTGGACTTTGGATAAATGTAGCACATAAATCTTTTTAAATTAATAAATAAACCCTACAGCGAGAAGTTTAAGGGACTCAAAATATATTTCCTGGAGGGAGAATGGAAATAAAGGATAGGATAAAATCATTCAAATATTTTACAGGCTTCAACAGGAAGGAGAAATTTCCATAGGAAAGGAATTTTACGGACATAGGGTCAAGATCTGAATTTCCAGGGAGGACGGTTGAAAGGAAACATGAGAAAAACTCTTCTTTCCTTAGGGCATGGGAGAACCCTGGAATGGCCAACAGAGGTAGTGACAACCAAAACCACAACAAAATTCAAACATATTTGGGACAGAGAAAGAAGGTGGTGCTATTTATAAGGCTAGAGGGTCATAGTATTGCAGACAACCCACCCTTCCCTTCCTCCAGGGCAGAGGCAATGGATAAGGAGACAATAAGAAGCAAGTAAAGGAAGCATAAGCTAGTGATACTTCAGGCCATGGGGTAGCCGGATGGAAACTAGAAGGCAGCAACTCCTTAGAAATCAACTAAGTCAAGCCTGGGGAGTTGGTGATGGCCAGGAACCAGGCAGCTGGATATAAGGGCAACAGCCTCGTAAATTTTGGTATCTGTTTATTTCAAATCTTGGTGGTAGCTCATTGGGAGTAGAGAACCTGGGTGTCGAATTAAGTATGGAAACTTGTACACTCACCTATCCAGGATGATAGAGAACCAAAGGGGAAGGAAAAATAATTTAGAAAAGAAGTGATATTCTAAAAGCAGTCAATGTTATATGACTGGGAAGGAGCAGATCCTTATCATTGTAGACCAGAAAACGTGGTAGACAGAATGGGCCATTTCATCTTTATCTACCATCATCTACGATGTTACTATGTATTAGAGATGTGAATTGTGTGCCAGATTGTCTTAACGATCAGATTCGGCTGCGGGGGGGGCTCGAATCTGATCGTTAAGATATGTGAATTGGAATCGTTTCCGATTCCAATTCACATTTTTTTAGGAGGCCCGCACCGCAAAAAAAATAAAAACACATCCGACCCTTTAAATCGACCTCCCGACCTGACCCATCGCTAATTATTTTTTTATGGAGGCCCGCGCCGCAAAAAAAAAAAACAAAAACACATCCGACCCTTTAAATCGACCCCCCCCCCCCCCCCTCCCGACCCGACCCATCGCTAATTATTTTTTTACGGAGACCCGCGCCGCAAAAAAAACAAAAAAACCCATCCGACCCTTTAAATCGACCCCCCCCTCCCGAGCCCCCCAAAACCTTTTAAAGTTACCTGGTGGTCCAGGGGGGCCTCGGGAGACCTCGGGGAGAGATCCAGGGGGGCCTCGGGGAAAGATTTCCCAGGCATCACCTGTTCTAAAAAAAAAAAAAAAAAATGGTGCCGATGCCCCTTTGCCCTTACCATGTGACAGGGTATCCGTGCCATTGGCCAGCCCCTGTCACATGGTAGGAGCACTGGATGGCCAGCGCCATCTTTAAAGATGGCGCCGGCCATCTTTACTCATCAGCCCATAGTATAATATGGGCTGATGAGTAAAGATGGCCAGCGCCATCTTTAAACATGGCGCCGGCCATCAGCCCATAGTATAATATGGGCTGATGAGTAAAGATGGCACCGGACATCCAGTGCTCCTACCATGTGACAGGGGCCGGCCAATGGCACGGATACCCTGTCACATGGTAAGGGCAAAGGGGCATCGGCGTCATTTTTTTTTTTTTTTTTTTAGAACAGCTGATGCCTGGGAAATCTTTCCCCGAGGCCCCCCTGGATCTCTCCTCTCCCCGAGGCCCCCCTGGCTCTCTCCCCGAGGACCCCGAGGACCCCCTGGACCACCAGGTAACTTTAAAAGGTTTGGGGGGGGTCGATTTAAAGGGTCAGATGGGGTTTTTTTTTTCTTGCGGCGCGGGCCTCCATAAAAAAAAAAAATAGCGATGGGTCGGGTCGGGAGGGGGGGGGTCGATTTAAGGGGTCGAATGGGGTTTTTTGGGTTTTTTTGCGGCGCGTGCCTCCGTAAAAAAATAATTAGAGATGGGTCGGGTCGGGAGGGGGGGGGTCGATTTAAAGGGTCAGATGGGTTTTTTGGGTTTTTTTGCGGCGCGGGCCTCCGTAAAAAAAAAATAGCGATGGGTCGGGTCGGGTCGATTTAAAGGGTCAGGGTGAGTTTAGGGGCTTTTTTGGTGTGCCCTATTTAACGATACAATACAAATGCCCCTGACGATAAATCGTGGGCATTTGTATTGTATCGTGCACTCTAACGATTTTGGACGATTTTAAAATTATCTGACGATAATTTTAATCGTTCAAAAACGATTCACATCCCTACTATGTATGTTACATTACAAATCACCACCAATATAAATGAAAGCCTGTTAATGTCATATCCATTACAGACATCTGCTTAACTACAGAAAAATACAATTTTCTTGCACTTCCATTCCACACATCACTTCTGTATTATTCCCCGTACAGAATTATAAAGTGTGTAATAAGATTCTGTCTCATTTTCTTGTTGTTATACACAGGTAGCGAAAGCTTTAGTGAACTGAACCTCATCTCAGCAGGGCACCATGTCAGCTCTCAATAACACCCACTATCAGCCTCCATTCTTCATCCTGAAGGGTATCCCAGGGCTGGAATCAGCACACATCTGGATCTCCATCCCATTCTGTATTCTGTATGTCACAGCAGTTATAGCAAACTCTATCATCATCTTTATTATCAAGACAGAGGCCAGCCTTCACCAGCCCATGTACTTCCTCCTGTCCATGCTGTCCGGGACTGATATAGCTTTGCCTACCTCTGTAATACCTAAAATGCTGGGTGTGTTGTGGTTTAATTCCAGGGAAATATATTTTGATGCTTGTCTGATCCAGATGTTTTTTGCTCATACTTTCACAATTGTGGAATCCGGGATCCTGATGTTAATGGCACTGGATCGCTACATTGCGGTTTGTAATCCCCTCAGATACACCTCTATCCTAACCAATCCTCTCTTTGTCAAAATGGCACTTGCAGTTTTTCTGAGGAGTGTACTGGTAATCACACCAATTCCTTTTCTCGTCAAAAGGTTGCCATTCTGTATTAGTGATGTTATTCTCCACACGTACTGTGAGCACATGTCCGTAGCAAAGCTGGCCTGTGCAGATATAAGAGTTAATATTGTATATGGGGTGATTATTGCTCTGTTAGTAATAGTCTTAGATATTCTGATTATTGCTTTGTCTTATTTATTGATATTAAAGGCTGTGATAAGACTTTCATCCAAGGAGGCGCGGGTAAAAGCTTTCAGCACCTGCACTGCCCACGTGTGTGTAATTGCCGTGTTTTACACGCCAATGTTGTTCACTGCAGTCTTGCAGAGGGTCGGCCATACACTCTCTCCCTATGTTCACATCATTGTGGCCAATCTCTACCTGATAATCCCACCCTCAGTAAACCCCATAGTGTACGGGGTGAGCACAAGGCAGATCCGGGAGAGGGTACGGAAAGTATTGTGTACGGAAAGGGCCTTCCCTCTGAAAGACACTTGATCTCGTGTCCAGATATGGGTCGTTATTTATTTTAAATTTTAACACCCTTTTATCATAATAAAATGATTACATAGATAGGTACCTCAGTTATTATGCACAGAGACGAAGAATTTAAAAACAGGCTTTTGGGGGGAGGAGGAAATGTTTTGATTGTCAAGAATTACTGAGAGATCTGACCAGGAGTGGGCAAAATCGCTCCTGGAGTGCCCCAACCAGGTCTAGTTTTCAGGGTATCCACAATGAATCGGCATGAGGTCTATTTGCATGCACTGCCTCCATTGTATGCAAGTCTATCTCATGCATATTGGTGAATGTCCTGAAAGCCAGGCCTGCTTGTGGCACTCCAGGAGCAGAGCTGCCTACTTCTGGATCAGACAGTTTTGTGCTTTTAATCAAATCCAAATGAACGTGAATCACTAAACGAGACATCCTAAATTGTTCCCTTTGAACATGACGTTCTATCAAAGGCACTGGCATTAAAGCTCAAGGCTTTCACAGGAAACAAAATATTCAAAGCCATTTCCGTGGGTAAAACATTGTTTAATCCAAGGTGGAAAAGGGCTTTTAGAAATTGCCCGTCCTATGTGCAGTAAAAGTATGTGTGGATGGCCCCTATGTACTGTTCAGGAGTGTTCGCATCACCCACACGCTAAACTTCACAGCTCTGTGTTAGTTCATCACCGTGACCATTACCCTCACAACTGCAGTCTCAAAAGTGCTTCAGTGCTGCACAAAACTCTTACTGTACAAAGAGTGCTTTCTTCTTTATATTCTAACTTTTCACAATTCATAAACCACTTGTGAAAAAAAAAAAAATGTTTCTGCTGTGCAGTTCCAGGATGACTTCCCCTTCAGAAGTTGAAAACATCCTCCAATGAATCAAGTTATCTCCATGTCCGCTTGATCCTACACCGCCCAAACACATTGGAGAGTCATGCCAACCGTTGGCCCTCCTCCCTAAGCAATGCCATGCTATCCAGGATAGCTTGTCCTCCTGCCTTGAAGAGGCATTAATCAAACCCATCATAAAAAAAATAAAAAAAAAAATAGGCTTGAACTCAAAAATATTGGATCACTACTGCCCAATCTCACCTTCCCTGTCCAAATTCATAGAAAAAGTGGGTTACTTCCAACTGCTCTTAGATTCCTTAGAGGAGACCCATACTGTTCTTCATGTTTACCAATCACAGTTCAAGAAAAGCCATGGGACACAATCCCTCTCTCTTGCCCTAGTAGACAATATCTGCTTCCACGCTGCCTGCCATAGGGGTTCACTCCTTGTCTTGTGAGATATCTCTGTGGAATTCAGCACCATTGATCACCAGCTTCTCTTCATGTGCTAATAGGAAATTGGCTGACATATGGTATTTGGTAATTATTGTTTAAGAAACTGTGTTAAAATCTTCAATAAAAACATAAAACTGGAAAGTGGTTTAGAAGGACTGGCCCATAGATGGCTCTAGTCATTCCTCAGCGGCAAAATTCAGTCCATCATTTGGGTCAATAAATGATCCTCTCAAGAAGAAAGTCTTGCATGCTGAGTTCCTCAGAGATGGGTTCTCTCCTAAGTTCTTTTGAACATTTACACCCTGATTACCTGTGTGTTACACCCACCCTCCATTTCAGAGACCACCCTTCGATCCTCAGATTCTGTACGTAGTCTGGGGGTCCATCTTGGCTGCCATCTCACAATGGAAACCCACATCTCAGCCATGGTGAAGTCCACATTCTTGCATTTGTGTCCACTGTGAGAGTGCCTGAGGCAAGCCAGGGAGTGACACTCCAGCTGCTGGAGGTAAAGATGCAAAAACTGAGCTGACCAGACCTGTAAGCAATATTGTGGTTTTTTGGTGGAATGTTAAACTATGCCGTAGATCGGTATCTGCATTCTACTCCTGCTCCAGGGCTCACTGTACATTTAAAAATTAGCATATTTCAGATAAGGTATAGATATGAACAGGTTGAATATTGCTATGCTAACAAACTAACCCATTGGTGTGTAGGTTATACTATGAAAGGACCTTCATAAGCCAGACCTAGGCTATAAGTTTGTTTTACATCGCTGGGTAAGCTATTCTGCTTCCAAGGTATCTTACAGTAAAATGAAGGATATTTCTGGCTATAGGTAATCAGTACTTAGTAGCATCTTCAGCATTTTGGTGCTCCCGTGATGAGATGTGGAGGGGGGGTCCTCGGTGTTCCCTGTGCTGGTAAGTAAGGGATTTTTCCTTTCTCATAGCTCAAGGAAACTCATGTGATTTGGGCATTTTGCAAAATACCGAGCTACAAATTTGACTTTTAGGTTTTAGATTTGGAGTTCAGCCAGAGAACAGTTACTCCCTGCATAGGTAGTAGTAATAGGGTGAGTGTATGATCAGATTGTGCGTCAGCATGCTCACATAAGCCCCTGGAAAGGTTAAAGCCTCTGGCAAGACAAGCACACAGCTGGGAGGTTCAGCTAAGCTGGGCTCAGACGGTGAACAGTTAAGACCCTGGAGTGTAGGGAAGATAAAATGAGGGTTCGGTAAGAGAGAAGTTCTCAAGGTTTAGTCATAATGTATAGGGACGTCCGGTGTCTATGTTTGTTTTAGACTGATTAGCTGGAGTGATTTTCTGTCTGTTTTGCCTGTTTGCCATGCTAGACGCATATAATAGCTTTAAAATACTGGATAATGCATGCGTGGCGCTATTAGTAGCACATGAATGGGTATCTCATGTAGGGGGATGGGGTCGATTTTGTGTTTAATTTTCTTTGTAGTCTCAGTTGTCCCTTACATACAGATTTGGGTGACCAAAGCTAGCCATTTTACAAGGCTCTCCTGCACCATCGGACACTATTGAATGGACAGATGAGCTCCAGAATACCTGTGTTATCTTGAAACCTGCCCTGGCCCAAGCACCCACCCTAGTTCTGCTGGATTATACCAAGCCTTATAACTTAAGAACATAAGAAATTGCCATGCTGGGTCAGACCAAGGGTCCATCAAGCCCAGCATCCTGTTTTCAACAGAGGCCAATCCAGGCCATAAGAACCTGGCAAGTACCCAAACACCCTTACTTTCCAAGTTCCTTACTTTCCAAGTTGCATTATGTCCCTGTTTTATTGTAACTGCTATTTCTTCTTATATCACATGTTAATGTTCTAAGTTTTTCTCCTCTTGTCACACCCTGTTAATTGTAAACCGACATGATGCGACTCCCATCGCGAATGCCGGTATATAAAAAAAAAAAAATTAAAATAAATAAATAAATAAAACACCAAGAAGATCCCATGCTACTGATGCAATTAATAGCAGTGGCTATTCCCTAAGTAAACTTGATTAATAGCAGTTAATGGACTTCTCCTCCAAGAACTTATCCAAACCTTTTTAAACCCAGCTACACTAACTGCACTAACCACATCCTCTGAGCAAAATAGCTGTGCTCTTTCCATTCTCACACAGTCCCATAGCCGTGAGCAGCATCCAGTGGGCTATTTCTCTTCTAAATTGAATTCTGTAGCAAGTGCCAGGCTCCCTTGTTTGCATACGGTAGCTGCTAAGACAGGGGTTATTGTTGGGTTTGTGGACCCTTGAGCCAGCTTGAGAGCAGTTGGAACTACCAAGGGGAGGCCCTCGGAAGGTGCTTGTAGTCAGTAGGCGGTGCTGGACCAGGAGACCAGACTGAACCTTTACCTTTACCAGCCCTCGTTCCCCGCAGGTTGAGCCCTTGGGTGCCGGGGCCGGCAGGACCTGAGCGAAGGCTTCTTGGTGGAGAGAGTCCAATAAACAGTCCGAGTCTGGGCTGGCGGAGATCCGGAAGAACAGAGAGGGTCCAAGAGTCGAGGCAGGCAGCAGTGTAGCTATTCGATAAACCAGGCCAGGAGTCGGGGCAGGCTGAAGACAAGCAGGAACTCGAAAACACACCAGAAGTCGGGATGAGCAGAGACAGGAACAACAATATACCCAGCCGGATCAGTACCAAGGAGACAATCTGAAGACAAGGGCTGGAAGCAGAGCAAGGGCCACAGGAGCAGGAACACAGGAACTGAATCAAACAGGAACTGGCACTGAAGCAGGATCAAGCAGCAGCTGTAACGCATACATGAACTGGCAACTGGCATTCACAAAAGCTGACCTGTTGCCAAGGCAATGCAGGGAAGCCTGAAGTGGCTTTAAATAAGCCTCTGCTGATGACATCAGATTCCAAGGGGCGGAGCCCCCAGCAGAGTTCAGCGGCGTCTCCCTCATGGAGAGAACGCCATGGCAAGGCCCCTGCGCAGCCTGATCCTGCATGCTGAAGACAGCGGGGAGCACCGGCAAGCAGGGGTAAGGGAAGGGAAGCCTGACCCCACGGCAAGGCCCCAGTGCGACCTGATCCGGCATGCGGAAGACAGCGGGGAGCACCGGCAAGCAGGGGTAAGGGAAGGAAGGCCTGACCCCGCGGCAAGGCCCCTGCGCAGCCTGATCCTGCATGTTGAAGACAGCGGGGAGCACCGGCAAGCAGGGGTAAGGGAAGGGAGGCCTGACCCCGCGGCAAGGCCCCTGCGCGGCCTGATCTGGCATGCGGAAGACAGCGGGGAGCACCGGCAAGCAGGGGTAAGGGAAGGGAGGCCTGACCGTGGCTGCCCGCGGCCGGGTTTCACAACAGTATCCCCCCTTATGCCCCCTCCCCGGGGGCCCTGGCTTGCCTGGATGATCATGATGGAATTAATGCAGGAGAGATTTATCTAAAATATTGGAGGCAGGTTCCCAAGTCTTCTCCTCTAGACTAAAGCCCTCCCATGAGAGCAGGTATTCCCACCATCTGTGATGGAACCTGACATCCAGAACGTCCCGTACTTGGTAAATGGGATCTTCATCAGAAACTGCATGCATAGGTTCAGCTGGTTTGCGGTGAAACATGGAGAGTACTAGTGGTTTTAGTTCTTTTTGTTCTTAATTTGTTCTTAATTTGTTCTTAATTGATATATATTATGTACACCTGAATTCTTATTGACTGTAAAGCTTGTTGCTGATTTATTGTTTATTGTAAACCGAGGTGATGTTATTAACGTGCCGCGGTATATAAAAAAATCACTAAATAAATAAATAAATAAATAAACAAGACATGAAATACATTATGTATCTTTAAGCTTGACAGTAACCGCAAGCGGTAAGAGATGGGACCCAAGTGTTTCATGACGACAAAGGGTCCTATGTATTTGGGAGCCAAACGCATGTAAGGAAGCCGGAGACGAATGTTCCGAATGTTCACCCAGAATCGATCTCCAGGATTGAAGAGTGGAGCCTTGCGAAAGTGGCGATCCGCGCCTTTTTTCGCAGCATCTGCTGCATGTCGCAAATTTGCTTGAGTGGAGTTCCAGAGTGAGTGGAGCTGCTGGGCCGTGAGCTTAGCTGCAGGCAAGGGCACCACCAGCGGGAGTGGTAATGATGGCTTGGGTTGTTTGCAAAAAACAACTTGGAAAGGAGAGGCTCCTGTTGCAGAGTGGACATGATGATTATAAGAGAATTCTGCCCAAGGCAACAAAGATACCCCATCATCTTGCTTATCCCCTATGAAGGAGCGGAGAAATCCTTTCAAGGTGTGATTGGTTCGCTCGACTTGGCCTTTTCCTTGGGGATGAAATGCGGTCATGAAGTCTAACTGGACCCTAAACTTCTTGCAAAGCCCCCTCCAGTATTTGGCCGTGAATTGTAAGCCATGTCACCCCCAAGCAATACTGGAATTGGGGGAACTGGGAGAAAAAAACAACAAAGTCAATCAGCTCAAAATAGTAGAAAAGATAACTAAGAAGAGCAGCAATCCTAGGGAGACGAGTTGGAAAGCTGTACCACAAATGCTCATAGTCTGGACAATAACATCCCAGAGCTGCAGGTCTTAATGGTGGAAGCAGACTTGGACATTGTTGCTGTTACAGAGACTTTGTTCACTGAGTCTCATGATTGGGATACAGCCTTACCTGGCTATAATTTGTTAAGGAAGAAAACTGAGGACATAAAAGGGGGAGGAGTAGCTCTTTATGTCAAAAGCAATATCCAAGCAACTGAACTGCAAGGAATGTGGGGTAGAGAAGAAGCATCGTGGGCCATCCTAAAAAAAGATGATGGCGCATCCATTTCTACTGGAGTGGTGTACAGGCCTTCAACTCAAATGGAAGAACTAGACAGAGATCTGGTTGAAGACATCCAAAAGGTGGGAAAGAAGGAAGAAGTGTTGATTGTTGGAGATTTTAATCTGCCAGATCTAGACTGGAGAATCCCTTTTGCAGAATCTTCCAGAAGTAGAAAGATAGTGGATGCCCTGCAAGAGGTTATGTTCAAACGAATGGTAATGAAACCCATAAAGGAGGGAGTTATACTCAATCTGGTGCTCAATAACGGGTATAATATCTCTAATGGCCAATAGATCTATGCCAAGAGGCTTGCCATAAAACATTTAAACGAAAACTCAAAACATGGCTTTTCACGAAGGCATTCAAATAGTACATATCACCAAAACTCACTCATTTTGTTCTCCCCTCAATCTTCTTTGCCGACAAAACACGCTCCCTGCCATACAATGCTTCTACCCTCACCACCCCTCCTCTCCCACGTCCCTGCCCCTAACAGATCCCTCAGTTCTAACTTTCCGATCCCTCATAAGATAACTCCCTCTCTTAGTTGCTACCATCTTTGATTTTCAACTTCATGCCTTGACTTACATATCTTCAATAATGTACACTCTGTATATAGTTTTATTAACATATATGCTATTTCCTCCCCAACGCATCTATTGTAAATAGATCCTTGAATCTATGCAACTCCTCCTTTCCCTCCCCCATGCAACCCTTTCAACTCTTCATTCCCCTCCCTATATGCAATACACAACCCCTCTCCCCTCTATACTTTCCGTCCATCTTCATCCCCCCTCTACCCCCTTTCTTTCTTTCCCCCACTCCATCCCCCAATCATTTCTCTCAATACCATCCCAGTTATCCAACAACCTCTATTTAAGTCTCTCTATTTAAGCCTCGTTCATTGTATAGTTTATTTAATTTATTTAATTTTATTTTATTCACTGTTTTCCTATAAGTTCTATGTAAAGCCTCTGTTTGCTGATTTTGAAGTTATAATGTAAACCGAACTGATGTTATCCTACGAAGTCTGGTATATAAAAACTATAAATAAATAAATAAATAAATAAATAAATAAATAAATAATGTCTGGATAGGTGATCACCTGAGCACAAATGATCATCAATCAGTATGGTTTGAAATCACAAATAGGATACAGAGAGGTCACACGAAGACCCGAGTTTTGAATTTCAAAAATACGGACTTTGTCGAAATGGGGATGTACCTGGAGGTAGAACTAGAAGACTGGTAAAAAATGAGAGAGGTGAAACAACAGTGGGCCAATCTAAAATTAGCAATTACAAAGGCAACGAATCTATATGTTAGAAAAGTAAACAAAAGGAAGAGAAATACAAAACCATTCTAGTTCTCAAAGGAGGTGGATGATAAAAAAAAAGGCAAAAACAAGAGCGCTCAATAAATATAAAGGATCACAAAAAGAGGAACACAGGGAAGAATATCTGGTGAAACTGAAGGAAATCAAGAAAGAAATCAAGAAAGCAAAAAGTCAGGCAGAAGAAAGGATTGCCAAAGAGGTAAAGTGAGGTGACAAAACATTTCTCAGATATATCAGAGAAAGGAGAAAGATCCAAAGTGGTATAGTGAAATTGAAAGGTGACAAGGATCAAATGTGCGGAGCGAGGGGGAGCGTGACGTCACGCTACGAGATGGCAGCTTGATCCCTGAGCTCCCGTCGATTCCCCACTATATCCACGGTAATCTGCGCCCCCCTTAATCATCCGGCTCCCAATCTGCTTTGAGAACTTGATGACAAGCATCAGGATGACCAGCAAGAAAAAAAATACGGATCTTCAGCGCTTTTCTTACCAGAAAGAGAGTGCTAAAGAAGTCTGCCTCTCCCCAGCTGAGGACGAAGGCGGGCAAAATGGCGGCGAAGTGAGTGCTGAACCTCCCGAGCTCTCTCCGACAGCTTCGGACATACCGGACAACTCACTCTCTGAACACCCGACCCGTGCTGAATTCCGGGGCTGGTTTGCTGGGATCCGCGCTGATTTAAAAGCGTATCACCAGGAGCTTTTGACCCGCGTGGAGGAGGTAAAGGAGGATCTTACAGCTTTGGGCCATAGGGTGGGGGACATTGATGTGCGAGTAGAGGGCCAGCATGAACAAATCCAAGCTAACAAACATGCCTACGATACGCTCCGAGCCGAGAACGCACAACTTACTGCCAAACTTGCTGACTTAGAAAATAGGGCGAGACTGAGCAATCTACGTTTTAGGGGGTTTTTGGAGGCGACAGGGCCTGAAGATTGCCACGGGCTGGTCCGAAATTTCTGTCTACATGTGCTCCGTGAAACGGATGCACAGGCGGCTTCTGCCCTACTGGACATTCAATTTGACCGCGCACATAGGGCTTTGCGTGCCCCCCAGCCTAATCGCCCGAGAGATATCATTGTCTGCTTTACCTCCTTCACAATCAAGGAGCAGATTGCGGCGGCGGCATGAGAAAGGAACGAATGGGCCTGGGAAAATCACAAAATTGCTATCTTCCCGGACCTGTCCCAGGCCACCCTACAAAGCAGGCAGACTTTCAGGGACGCGACCATGTTTTTACGCAGTAAATCAGTGCGATATCGCTGGATGCATCCGTTTGGCCTCTCATTCACGTATGAGGGTATTACCCACAAATGCCTAACACCGGAGGATGCCCTGCCGAGTCTTACTGCTCTGGGATACGTAGCACCACAATCTCCCCAAGGCAATGCTGGTACTGCCTTGGTTCATCCGCCCCTGCCGGCATGGCAGCGGGTGGGGAAGCGGAGTAGCCGGCTTCGGAGGCAGACAGGGAGTCTTACTCAGGGCCCGATCTGATCCTTGAGATCGCATAAGCTGCAAGGAGCTAAAAATTTACACGGCTGGATGGTCTTATTCATGTTTTTCTATGTATTTATCTGTACTGAATATGTGTGGAGCGCGGATAAAGTGTTAATAGTTAATACATATTTGTAATGCTGTGGATTGGGGGGGGGAGATGGGAGGGCTCCATCTCCCGATCAAGTGACATCACTCACTCCCCCAATTTGGGATGGGAGATAGTCTGCTTGGAGGTTCTGGCGGACACTATGTTAGAGGATCTCAGGTTTGGTTGGATCCTCCGGGGGGACATGCCAATCGGTTTCTTTGTTGTTTTGGCTGGCGATGCATCACTCCTCCATGCTGCATATTTTTTGCTAATGGTGGGAGGTCTCTCTCTTTTTCATGCCTCTTATGCTCTCACAGGAGACTATGGATATATCTCCTAGGATGATATATAGATTTTTTGGGGTGCTGCCAGGATTTTCTAATACCATCGCTGGTATAATTTGTTTAAGCTGGGGTACTCATTTATCTTATAAGTCCCAAGGGCAACTTTTTGGTCTATGAATGGCTATGATTAAAGTACTCTCCTTAAATGTTAAGGGACTCAACTCTCCACAAAAGCGCTCTCTTTTCTTTAGGGAAACTGCAACCTCCAAGCCTGATATAATTTTTGTGCAAGAAACGCATCTCATCCGCAGGCATGAAGCCTTGATGAGGTCGCGCAACTTTCCATATCACTTTTTCTCCGCCGCAACTAAGCATGCTAAGTATGCAGGAGTGGGCATCTTTTTTGCATCGCATATGGTGTTTGAGTGTCAGAAAGTTATTTCTGATCCACAGGGTCGGTATCTATTACTAGGGGTTAAGATGTTTGATCTTGAATTCACATTTCTTACCATATAAAGGAACATTGGATTTTGCTTTTGACAGTCAATTACTCCTGCGTAACATTTGAAAATTAATATATTTTGGTTATCATAGTTAATGAAGTTAGCATATTACACCGAAACCCGTTATTTTTGTATAGCCTGTAGCTGTTAAATGTTCTTCTGTTTAAACTGTTATATGTAAAGCCTGTTGCTAATTTATTGTTTCGCTGTAAACCGAGGTGATGTATAACTATATGTACCGCGGTATATAAGAATCTATAAATAAATAAATAAATATATGCCCCAAATACAGAGCAGGCGGTGTTCTTCAGGCACCTGCATCATATCCTCACTCAACATACCTCAGGTCACCTTATTATGGGAAGCGATTTTAATGTTACGCTTTCCCCGTCTTTAGATACGTCTAAGGGTCTCACTCATACCGCACTGGTGCATACCAGGGCTCTAAAAGACCTTCTGACGGAACACAACCTGGTGGACTCATGGAGAACCACTTATCCGCATTCCTGGTCTTATTCATTTTATTCCAAGCCTCACGATTCTTACTCCCGCATCGACTACCTGCTGGTGGACAAAAACCTCTTTCACCGGATACGCAGTCTTGAGGTTGGAATAGTCACTTGGTCCGATCATGCCCCTATCTCTATGCAAATTAGCATACCAGCCGGGGAGCATGGCTCTAAACTTTGGCACCTTAACGATTCCCTGCTTCAGGATCCATTATTTATACAATCTACCACACAGGTTATTGGTGAATTCTTATTTATTTATTTATTTATTTATTTAGCATTTTTATATATACCGAGGTAGAGCAGAGTAGCCTTCACTCCGGTTTACAATTATAACAACCTGTTACATAAAACTATTGAAGACATTGAAGAAAAGCAAATAACTAATAACGCCGGGTCTGTTCCATCCCCAGTCACAGTGTGGGATTGTTTCAAAACATACATCAGGGGGCACTTTATCTCCCACTCCACTCATGTCAAAAGGAAGAGAGAGGCTGCGTGCTCCCACCTCAGGGCTAGAATTGCGGTCCTTTCAGCACAGCATAGTAAATCGCGCTCTGCTCATACTTTATCAAAGCTCACTAAAGCCAGAGCGGAACTGCATAGACTGGAACTGGACCATATTGCGCATGCCCTCAATCTCACCAGGCAACAGCATTTTGAGGGGGGTAATAAAGCGGGCAGAATATTAGCCCACCAATTAAAAAAACAGTCCTTCCAAAATCACATCCTCAAAATAAAAAATGAGCGGGGACAGATTGAAACTACAAATTCCGCTATTACCCAGCAGTTTCTTAAATTTTATCAAACCCTATATTCTGCTGAATCCCACATCCAGACTGGGGATATCCTCCAATACCTACAAGCCATTACTCTGCCTCGTCTTGATCAGACGATGAGGGACAGATTAAATGCGGAAATTACTACTCCGGAGATCCTAGCTGTCATAAAAACCCTCAAGGTGGACAAAGCCCCGGGGCCTAATGGCCTAACAGCTAAGTTCTATAAAACATTTGGTCCTGTCCTGGTGACGCACCTACAAAGCCACTTTAATTACTTAACCATGATTCTAATACCGCTGGCATTACCATTATAGCCAAACCGGGCAGAGACCCAGCTCTTTGTGCATCCTATCGGCCAATATCGTTAATTAACTTAGATCTTAAAATTCTAGCTAAAATATTGGCGGATAGGATCAATTGCTTTATCATGGATATTATCCATCCGGATCAGGCTGGGTTCATCCCAGGGCGCATGGCCAGTGACAATGTGCGGAAAATCATTAACATCATCTGGGGGGCTTCCCAGCGCCAGGTTGACCACCTCCTCTTGGCCATAGATGCGGAGAAAGCCTTCGACATGGTCCACTGGCCTTTTCTATTCCACACTCTGCAGGCAATGGAATTTGGTCCCTTTTTTCACAATTGGCTTCAGGCCCTTTATCATAAACCTTTAGCAAGCTTAAAAATAAATGGCAGATACACCACTCCTTTTCTAGTGCAACGAGGCACGAGGCAGGGATGCCCCCTGTCGCCCTTACTTTTTGCCATTTTTCTCGAACCATTGGCCATATCCATCAGGCATAATAAGCAGATACAGGGCTTTACCTTACCTACGTGTGAGCCCAAGTTATCCTTGTTTGCAGACGATATTATTTTTACCGTAAGCAACCCTGTTATTTCTCTCCCGCTGATTGAAATTGAGTTGTCTAATTTTAGTGCCATTTCTGGTTTCAAAATAAACTGGGATAAATCTGAGATACTGAACATAACCTGTCCACCTGATATGGTATGTAAATTGAAAGGTAAACATGCCTTTAAATGGGCTTCTTCTAAAATTAAATACCTTGGTGTCAACTTGAGTAATAATATAGCGGACCTTTTTCATCATAACTACACTCCCCTACTCAAGAAAATTGATATGGACTTGGACAAGTGGAGTTCGCTGCCACTTATCTGGCTTGGACGGTTAGCCTCCATCAAGATGAACTTATTACCTCGATTCCTTTATCTGTTTCAGACTTTGCCTATCAAAATTAACCGGGTCACACTACTCCACTGGCAACGAAAGCTGCTTCGCTTCCTGTGGCGTCACCGACCACCACGAGTGGCCCAAAAAATCCTTTATCAATCTAAGACAGCGGGAGGACTGGGGTTACCAAACCTGATATGGTACTATGCCGCGGCCCAGCTCAGACCTGTTATTGACTGGCACTGTTCAGTTTCCACGAAGCCGTGGGTTTCTCTGGAGCAAGATTGGATAGCACCAACACCTCTAGCTTCACTACTCTGGCAACCCGATAAGACGTGGAGACCTATTCTTTTACTTACACCTTGTACCAGGCACACTTACAATGTGTGGAAACAGTGGATATGCCAACTGGTGGGAAAGTATGCGTATTTCACACTCACCCATCTATATCATAATGTTACTTTTCCTGCAGGCCTCCCTACGAAAGCTTACGATCACTGGAAAGCTGCGGGGATCACCAGTTTGCATCATGTCATGCACCAGGGTCAGCCAATTCCTTTCTCCACCCTGCAGGAGATCTACCAGCTACCCCGAAAGGAATTTCTTCCGTACATGCAGATACGTCACTTTGTACTTCAGTCTCAAGCTAAAGGTCTGCTATCTCCCTCTCGCTCCTTGTTTGAGGGCTACTGCGCCTCCTCCAAGGCTATAGGGGGACTTATTTCTAAGATCTACCAACAGCTACTGTCTCGACCATTTAGTAAACATGCGCATATGATAGCCTGGGAAGCTGACCTTCAGAAATCCTTCACTGCTGAGGATT
The DNA here is from genome assembly GCF_901001135.1 of Rhinatrema bivittatum. NCBI lineage: Eukaryota > Metazoa > Chordata > Amphibia > Gymnophiona > Rhinatrematidae > Rhinatrema > Rhinatrema bivittatum. Next base: position 104,343 of record NW_021820719.1, on the reverse strand, counting down.
GGATCACTATGTTCTCCAAGGTCTCCAGGGGCAATATCTCCACTCGGATCACCGAAGCCAACTACAAGATTTTATATCGGTGGCACTTAACACCTGTCAGACTTCATCGTTGTTACCCCAGGCTAGATCCACACTGCTGGAGGAATTGCCACCAAGTCGGGACATTTATTCATATGTGGTGGGACTGTGAATTTATTAAGCCTCTTTGGACTTACGTCTCCCAGTTATTGTCAGACCTTCTTCAGACTCCCTGCCACCTCACCATGGAGCAGGCGCTTCTATTCTCCCCAGGAAACTCTCTGGCGGTCTCCGCTCAACAACTAGTATATCAAGTCTGCACAGCGACAAAAATGGAGATTGCTTATCAATGGAAAAGACCGAAACCACCTACTCCCAGTGAGTTGCTAAATCGCTTAGATGGGACTTGCACTCTCTATCGCCTCACAGCGCTGAAATATCATCGTCTCTCTAAATTCAATAGCACCTGGGAGCCATACATCACATGGAGCCCTCTCACCTTCACGATACCAGCATAGGACTCTTTACCATGCTCCACCCTCTTAAGAACTGCCTCAATGGTGCGGGTGGATGGGATGGTGCGTCGACGATCAGGAGTATATGGACTATGATTGGCATGGAGGGGGAGGGGAATGGGGGATAATTACATCAATAATGTTGCTTGTTTTTCTTATGCTAATTATTCAGCACTTTCCACTTTGGCATATGCCATAGGTGGTTGTTTTGCCTCACTGTATGCTGTACATTTATGTTTGATTCTGACAGCAATAAAAAATTGTCAATTTAAAAAAAAAATGTGCGGAGCGAGACAAAGAAATGGCTGAAATATTAAACAGATACTTCAATTTCATGCACACTAAAGAAGACACTGGAGAAGGACCATTGCTAGTTGAGAAGACTGTGGATGGGGGTGGAGTAGACGAAACTCCATTTACAGAAGAGAATGATTGGGAAGAGCTAGGAAAACTGAAAGTGGACAAGACCATGGGGCCAGATGAGGTTCATCCCAGGATACTGAGGGAGCTCAGAGATGTGCTGCTGGGTCTGTTGAAGAACTGTTCAATAGATTCCTGGAAACGGGAGTGGTGCCGCAAGATTGGAGAAGAGCGGTGGTAGTCCCGCTTCACAAGAGAGGGAGCAGAGAAGAGGCAGGAAACTTCAGGCTGTTTAGCCTCACCTCAGTGATGGGAAAATTAATGGAGAATCTGCTGAAAGAAAGGATATTGAACTATCTACAATCTGGTGGATTGCTCAACCCGAGGCAGCATGGATTCACCAGGGGAAGATCCTGTCAGACAAATCTGATTGATGTTTTTGATTGGGAGACTAGAGAATTTAATTAGGGATGAGCGTTTGATGTGATTTACTCGGATTTTAGTAAAGCTTTTGATACAGTCCCACATAAGAGACTCGTGAACAAAATGAGAAGCTTGGGAGTGGATGCCATCATGGTAGTAGCGTGGATTACAAACTGGTTGACTGATAGACAGCGTGTAATGGTAAATGGAACCTACTCTGAAGAGAGAACGGTGTTAAGTGGTGTACAACAGGGATAGGTTTTGGGATTGATTCTTTCAATATCTTTCTGAGTGACCTGGTGGAAGGGATAGAAGGTACGTTTGTCTATTTGTGGATGAAACTAAGATCTGCAACAGCATGCACATGCCTAAAGGAGTAGAGAGAATGAAAAGTGATTTAAGAAAGCTTGAAGACTGGTTGAAGATTTGGCAGCTGGGATTCAATGCCAAGAAGTGTAGAGTCATGCACCTGGGTTGCTACAATCCAAAAGAGCTGTATGTGATGGACTGGGAGAGGGGCCTTGGTGTGACAGTGTCTGATGATCTGTAGGCGGTGAAGCAATGTGACAAGGTGATAGCTAAAGCCAGAAGAATGCTGGGATGCACAGAGAGAGGAAAGAAAAAGGAGGTGGTGATGCCCTTGTAAAGGTCCTTGTTGAGGCCTCACCTGGAGTACTACATTCAATACTGGTGCCTGTATCTCAGAAAGGATAAAGACAGGATGGAGACGGTCCAAGGAAAAGCGACCAAAATGGTGAGGGGTCAGCATTGGAAGACTTATGAGGAGAGGCTGAAGGATCTGAATATGTACACGCTGGAAGAGAGGAGGTGCGGGGGAGATAGGATACAGACCTTCAGATACCCTGGAGGAGAGGAGGTGCGGGGGAGATAGGATACAGAGCTTCAGATACCCTGGAAGAGAGGAGGTGCAGGGGAGATATGATACAGAGCTTCAGATATCTGATGCAAAATCATCAAACCTTTTGTGTTTGAAAAAAATCAATAGAACTAGGGGTCATGAAATGAAACTACAGAGAGGAAGACTCAGAACTAATGTCAGGAAATATTTCTTCACGGAGAGGGAGGTGGATGCCTGAAATGCCCTTCCCGAGGAGGTTGTGAAGATAAAAATAGTGAAGGAATTCAAAGGGGCATGGGATAAACATTGTGGATCCCTAAAGGCTAGAGGATGGAAATAAAGAAAAGAATGCATGGGGGTAACTGGGGGTAACTTGCTGGTGTGGTAGTTGCTACCCTTAACAATCAAGCTTTGATAATGTTCATGCAACTCCATCATTGCTCTCTGCTTCAACGGCAGTGGGAAAAGGGGAATTGGATTCAGACTGCAACTGAGGGCCCCAACTTTTATGGTTTGGAGAACAAATAATCAAGGGAGTAACTAGCTGATGCGGCTTTTACTATCCTTAATCACTAAGGCCTGGATTTTCTAAGGTTGCAGACCTTAGAAAATCCCTCGATAACAGGAGGGCGGAGGGTTGAAGCGGGGGGCGGTGGTGCTATTGGGCGCGCTACTGGCAGCGATAAGGGCTCTTACCTTTTTGCCGTCAGCGATCTTTCCCCAGCGTCTGCCCTGACGACGCCCCAACTCCTCCTCTTCCGGTGAAGACGATGCCCCGACTCCGCCCCGATCTAGCTATCACATGCGATAGGGTTAGAAAATGACCTCCTAAGCCTGATATTTTTGATGCAGCTTCAACATTGTTCTCTGCTTCCATGGCAAAGGTTAAGGGAAATTGGATTCAAACAACATCTGAGGGCCCTGAGTTTTATGGTCTGGGAAACTGATAACCAAGAGGGTAACCTGCACAGTGCAGCAGATACTGGCATAAGCTTGCTGGGCAGACTGGGTGGATCATTTGGTCCTTTTCTGCCATCATTTCTATGTTTGCATGTTCCAATGTAAAATGTTGCAGATGACTATTTTTTGTGTTCCTGTGCTTTCATTTATTTGCACAGGTGATTTTATTTTATATTAAACCTAATTGTGTTCTTAAGACATTTTTAGTCCTGCATTTTCAGTCTCACAGAAGCATAGTTGTAAGAGTTACACAACAGGGGCTGAGACTCCCCGCTGAGTGTGATCTCTGTAGGGATGTTATAAGGATGCATTATAAAGGTAAGATGATTTTATACTCGTGCTTCACACAGAGATCATTGGATTATCATGCCTGTTGCATTAATGACATTTAGATTTGTTCACAGTTTTTAAGATCTGAAGACTTGGATAATGTGGGGACAACTGTAAGTTTATTCATATTTAATATAAAAAGATGCTATATATGAAGTGGTCAAAATGCTGGTTGGGGAAAAAAATGAAAACTTTGGGAAAGCAAACAGAAAAAAATCCCAAGACTAAAAATTGCTAATTTTGGAAGGGAATGAGTACCCAAATTTGTGAATTCTTTCCTACATCTAGACCACAGTTTCAGACTGTGTGCACAAGTGTAAAACGAATTTCCAAAAGTGATCTGTCTTGCGGGTTGGTTGTTTTTTTTTGTTTTGTTTTGTTTTAGTGTTTTGTACATACATGAACTAGAACAGACATTGACTTGAAAACAAACATCAAACATCAATACAATAAAACAAGAATGCAACATACTGGGAAAATATGTAAGGACACAAACAAAATTACGTTTCCATCAAAACCCTGGCTCAATAATAGATAATGAAGTACATAATGCATGAAAACAAGAATATCTGGGCCAATGAGACTAGGCACAATAGCAAATAAAAAGCTTACCTAATCCATGTATTCCCCCATATGATTTTATATCTGAAAATCCATAAAGCAATCCAAAATAACTTAAAAAACAGAAATAACAGCCTGACCAACACACCTATTATAGCCCCACACATATCTCATCATCCGCACTCATAGCAACCACTCATACTCACACACACAGGAGCCCTTCCCAATAATGACTGACTGTTAGATGAAGTCATTAATAGAAATATAGCACAGGATCCAGTTTCAATAATATGGTCAGATTATAGTATAACAGTAATACACACTAAAGCATTAAATGATATTGTAACCCCCAGATGTTAATACGGAAACTCTCTATATGTCCATTTCCAAAGCTGAGAGTATGCTGTTGCGTTAGACATCAACCTGCCATTGCATGGATGGAAGGACGGCACGAAACATGATGCCAATTTTTCAATGCATTTAAACATCCCCTGAGGAAGGACTCAGTGTTTGAAACGTGACCATGTTGGGAGGGCAGTAAGCTGTCTCGTTTGATTAGCGTGTCACAAGCCAGGTTCTTATATTTGATATTAATGAAAAGGGGTTTCACCAACTTTCAACATCATTCATAAAAAAAATTTTTTGTACTCAGAGCCCTTCAACATTATTAATAATTAGTGGACGGAGGTTGGCGGTTAATGATTACAAAAATATTCTTTAACACATTACCGTGGGATAGTGGTAGACGTATGAAACCAACAACCTCTTTTCTAAATAATATCATTTAAATTGCTCAAAGAGTACAGTGTTTATGATGTTGGATGAGTTGATCTTTCAAAGTCCTTTAAAAAAGTGAGGTTAATACTGTTTGACGCTAGTGGAATTGAGTAGGCGTACTCGGTGATCAGTTAATGTGTTCATTTCCAAAGTTGAGCATCTTCTGTAGGAATCCTCCTGTCAGTGAGGAGTGCATCCACGTGCTCCACCTGCATCCAATCTGCTATTTTATAATGCCATTCAGCAATACTAGAGATCTGATTTTGAATCCAATAAGCTAAAATAATAGATTTATCCAAAAGCACTATAATTTGAACATCCCTAACTTTATATTTGGAGGCATCATTTGGCCAAGACACCGAGCCCAGAACTACAAAAGATTTGATAAATGGTGGTTTTTGCAAAGAAAAAGCCTTGCAAAAAGCGAACGAAGCAGGACAGAGAACCAGCCGATGTAAAATGTATTTATTTATTTAAGTCTTTTCTATACCGTCGCTAAGTTATATACCATCGCAACGGTTTACATATAGGCACAAATGTACTTCTGTGGACTTTACACTTCTCACATAATTCAGAATCCACCCGCCTCATTTTCTACGCCCTAACCTTATCTATTTGTGCCCTATGTAAAACTTTAAACTTCAGTTCTTGCAGTTTGGCATCTCCTGTTACTGTATGCGCTAGTTCAAAGTACTTAGCTAGAGCTTCATCTATCAGGACTTCCCCCATTTATGTGCAAGAGAAGAAAATACTAACCCAGACTCACCCCGAGATCTACTATTATGCCAAAATGCACGTGCATTAGAGGATCCAGTCCCGTTTTTAAAGAAGGTAACAAAAGAAAGTTCCATAGGATGCCAAGATTATTTCCATCCTGAACCGTTTGGAAATAATGCCTGGCCTGTAAATACATATAAAACTGTGTGCTAGGAATATAAAAGCGTTGTTGCATTTGCTCAAATGACATTGCTACCCCTTGATCAAAGGAATAAAAGTTCCCCAAGTTGACCACTCCATGCCTGTACAATACTTGAAATATACGATTGTTCAAGCCCAGCAGAAAAACAGAATTACCCACAAACTCTATTAAATCAGTTGCATAAGGATTATCCCCTCACCCCCATTTACACATAAACCTCCAGGCAAGCAGCACTGGTCTTAATAATATTTATTTATTTATTTATTTTTGGTTTTTATATACCGGAAGTTCCTGTATAATATACATATATATATGCTTGGAAATCCTGGCATCCATAAGACATCAGCTAGATCTAGAACATTTATCGGTTTCAACAGAGAAAGGAGTTCATTAACCAAGTTAAGCAGCTCATACTTAAAACATTGATTGTACCATTCCCAGCTGAACCACAACTGGCAAGCAACATTATAAAATGGGAATGAGGAAGCCGAAGGCCCCTGCTGGCTTTTGAGCGCACAAGTGTCCTATTTATTTTATTTTATTTGTAAGTTTTTATATACCAAAGTATTGGTGTTGGCCTTCACTCCAGTTTACATTTATAACAATGGTGTACATTAAAATCAGAGGAGCAACTATAACAGCGATTAACATTAGAACCTCTGGATAACAATAGAAAAACAGTTAATATAGAATATAGCTTGAAACACATTGTTAGTATGTGGTCATTAAGTGGAGTTGTAGGATAATCGATGGTTATTGTTTGGAGGGCTTATACAAGGTTTAGGGTTGATCGATGGATATGGTCGTGGGAGCTTAAGAGAGAGGGAGGAGGGTTAAGGAGATGGGAAAAGGGAAAGATGGTGGGGTAGTGTGAGACTGATGGGTATTGTCCTTTGGTAAGTTTAGCCTATCCCATCCTTGTATGCTTGTTTGAAAAGCCACGTTTTGAGCAGTTTTTGAAAATTTTGGTATCGCTTTGAAGTCATAGAGTGGCTGTTAGTGTGTTCCAGAGATGCGGCCCAGCTATTGAGAATGCTCTTTTTCTGGTTGTGGTAAGTTTGGCTGTGGTGACTGATGGGATCTCTAGACGTGCTTTGTTGGTTGATCTGGTCTGCGTTGAGTGTGGTGTATTTGGATGAGGGTGTTGAGGCAGTTGTGATCATTGTGGTGAATGGAGTTGTGGATGATTGATAGTGTTTTGTACTCTATTCTTTTTTCTATGGGGAGCCAGTGTAGATCTTTTAAGACAGGAGAGATGTGGTCTGTTCTTCTGTGTCCAGTGAGAATTCGTGCGGTGGTATTTTGTAGTATTTGTAGGGGGTGTAGGGTTGATTTGGGGAGTCCTATCATGAGAGAGTTGCAGTAGTCGATGCTTGAGAAAATCAAGGATTGAAGAATGGTTCTGAAGTCTGTTTGGTTTGGTAATGGTTTGAGGTGTTTGAGGATTGCTAGCTTGTGGAAACCTTCTTTTATTTTCGTGGTGATGTGTTTTTTAAGGTTGAGCTGTGGGTCAATCCAGATTCCCAGATCTTTAACGTATTCTTTTAGCTTGATGGGGTTGTTGTCAATGAAGATAGAGTGATTCTGGTGATCTCCAGAGTTGTTTCTTTCTATCAGCATACATTCAGTTTTGTCTGTATTGATGCATAGTTTCAGTTGATTTAAAAGGAGTTTGATTTTGTTGATGGTCGTGGCTGCAATTTTCAGTGCGTTATCTATGGTGCTTGTTACTGGGATGATTAGCTGTATGTCACCGGCGTACAGGAAGTAAGTGATGCTGAGACTTGAAGGAAGTTGGCAAAGTGGTAATATGTAAATGTTGAAGAGGATAGCCAATAGAGAAGAGCCTTGGGGGACTCCGGTTTTGAGTGGGATGGCTTCAGAGGTGTGGTTGTTGAAGTTTACCTTGTAAGTTCTGTTTTGGAGAAAAGATGTGAACCAGTCTAGAGTTTACCCTGTTAGACCGATTTCAGATAACCTGGAGATTAGGCTTTTGTGTTCGACTGTGTCGAAGGCAGCTGATAGATCGAGTAGGATGAGGATGTATCGTTGACCGTTGTCAAATCCTCTTAGGATGGTATTTGATAGATTGATGAGGAGGGTTTCAGTGCTGTGATTTTTTCTGAAGCCGTGTTGGGTGGAGTATAGGATGTTGTTTGCATCTAGATAATCGTTCAATTGTTTAAGAGCGGCATTTTTGGTTAGCTTGGCAAGGAACGAAAGGTTTGATATAGGGCGGTAGTTGCTTAGGTCGTTAGGGTCGAGGTTCTTTTTTTTTTAAGATGGGTTTTATGGTGGCGATTTTTAATTTATCAGGTAGTTCTCCTTCTTCTAACGATTTGTTTATTATTGCCGTGATGGTTGGCATGATGGTTTGGGAGATTTCTTTTAGTGAACGTGTTGATATGGTGTCAAGTTCATGACGGGCTGGGTTTAATGATTTGATTAGTTTTTCCATTTCAGTAGTTGATATTGGTTCAAAGTGGCCCAAGGCGTGATGTCTTTGCAATTCAGCTGCGAGTTCTTGCTTGTGGTCTTAATTATTTTTTCAGATATTTTGCTGATTTTGTTTTTGAAGAAGATTGCGAGATCTTGGCTCAAGCTTTTGTTTGGGAGAGTGTTGTTGTTGTTCGCTGCAATTAGGTTGTTTACTATGTTGAAGAGGGATTTTGGGTTATTTGTGGAATTTAGGATTTTTTTTACTGTAGTATTCTTTCTTTGCTTTGTTTATCATGCTTTTATAGTAGGCAAGGTGAGTGCGATATCTTTCGAGTGTTAGTGGACATTTGTTTTTTCTCTAGTCTTTTTCTTTTCATCTTAGGGTGGATTTGGTCTCTTGTAGATGTGAATTGAACCAAGGGTTGCAATTTTGTCTTTTTGATTTGATTAGTTTTTCTATCGATTTACTTGTGTGAATTAATAACCTGTCCTTTCTCTTCCTTCTAAGCCAAGTTCTTATCACCTTGTTATATGTAACTGCCTTTTCAGCACCATTGTTATAGTTATGTTTACTTTGCACCCCTGTTTTATGTGAACCAGCATGATGTGACTGATGTCTTGAATGCCGGTATATAAAAATCTAAAATAAATAAATAAAATAAATAAATGGTGTTGGCTGTTTCAATTGTGATTTGGTGCCAGGATTGAGTGGCATTGTTTATCTTGGAGAGGTCTATGTTTGACAGTTGTTTTTCCAGTTTGTGTTGGAGTAGGTTGGGTGTGAAAGGTGGTCTGTACTTGAATGAGTGAGTATTGTTGGCTTCATTCTTGTTAATAGCATTTGTGTGGGTCTTGCACTGAAGGAGGAAGTGGTCCAACCATGGGACTTGAGAGTAGGATATGGTTGAATTTGAAAAGAAGTTGCCATTTGTGAAAATCAGGTCCAGGGTGTACCCAGCTTTGTGTGTTGGGTTGTTAACGAGTTGAGTGAATTGGAGGGTGGTTAGGACGTCCATCAGGGTTTGGCACAGTTGGGGAAGTGGGGTGACATCGGTGTGGAGATATTTGTTGTTGATATTTGTTATGAGGAATTCAATAAGAGGTGATATATCTTTGTCCAGAAGTTTGGGGGGGCAGTAGACTAGGCATATCTGGAGGCTGTCTGAGTCGAAGAGGGCTAACTCAAATTGCTGGGGGAGTGAGTGAGGGATTTGTTTCATGTTGAAGTGTTTTTTAATGATTAGTAATAATCCACCTCCTTTTCGGGATTTCCTCGGGATTGAGAATAGATTATATGTGTTGTTAGTTATTTGGTTTGTTATTACGTGATTGGTATTTTTGAACCAAGTTTCGGTCACTGCGATGAAGTCTGGGTTTTGATCCTGAAGGATGTCTGAGATAAGTATGAATTTCTTCGTGAGAGCTTGTGTGTTTATGAGAAGAAAGGTTAGGTAGAACAAGCTTTTTATAGGCTCAGTGAGTAGAATCTTTATTAGATGTCGATGCCTTTCTTTTGGTGTGTTTGAAGATGTGGAATGCATCTTGGGCAACTGAATGAGATTAGTGTAGGGGTGAGATTTGTTGTTATGGGGGTATCGGGTTGGGGGGTGGATGTTAGAGCTTGGATGTTATCAACTAGTAGCAGTGGTGAAGTTTGTGGGGAAAGTGGGAGGTATGGGAGGGGGGATTGGATGGCGGTTCTGAGGCTGGGGGTTTGGGGTAGGGTTGCTGGATTGGTGGATCTTGGTTTGCATGAGGTTCTGTCTGATGGTGTGTTCTCAGACTGTTGGTGAGCGAGGCATTGTGATTTTGAGGTTGGTGGTTGGTTTCCGGGTTGTGAAGTTCGCTGGGTCTGGTGGTGATCATGGGGGTCGACGGAGTTCATTATGTTGGTCGTTGGGGGGTAGTGAGTTCGAGTCGGGGGTTTTCAGGATTCGTGGGTCTTAGTCGGGGATGTGGTGGAGGGGGCATGCTAAGGGGCACGACAAGGGGCAGGCCCCTTTGTCGCACCCCTTTGGCGCGTGACACTGGCGCACGGTGCCTAAGGCACGCTTTAGGGGGTTTTAAATGCCCGAATCAGGTCCCACGTCACCGCCTAGGGAGCGTCGGTGGGTGGAGTCAAGTCGGGTCTCGTCGGATCGGAGCAGGAGGGGGCCTGGGACCGGGGCATGGTCGTGGAGTCGCGGTCTGAAGTGGCTCACCTTGGAGGTGGGTCCAGGCGTCGGGGTTCTGCAGTCTGCCGTGAAGGTAGGTCTCTTCCGGAGCTAGTGGTTTGTCCAGGGTCTGGGTTCGGGTTGTGGACTGCACGATTTGCCGGCCTGTGGTTCCTGGTCCTGCCATGGAGGTAGGGCCGGGTCGAGACCTGTAGAGCTCGGGTCGGTGGGTCACTGTCCTGCGGGTTCGGGGGATGGGTGTCTGGACGGGGTCGGCGTCGGTAGAAGGGAGCCGCACAAGTGGGTCCAGAGGCGCATGATAGGGGGTTTTTAAATGTCCCTTCCCCCTCCAAATAACTTGTGTCAGTGAGGACTTCAAGTGAGCAGTATCCTTAGATTATAACCATATAGGAAGCATTTGCAATTTGTATAATAACTTAGGTAATAAAGACATTTTTAAAAGGGCACACCTCGTCAGGAAAGAAATAGGAAAATCTTTCAAAAGCGCCTTTGGCCATCCACGGAGTCTATCCCCATTCTCTCCCGCATCCACTACAAAACCCTGACCATAATACACAAATCCATCCATACCCACCACTCCAATTGGCTTGACTTCCCTTTCATCGCCCCTCAGTCCACCCGTCTCACCAGATCCACCAACAAAGGCACTATACACGTCCCCTCCCTTAAAACGGCCAACCTCTCTTCCACTCGCGAACGTGCCCTCACTATTGCAGGCCCCTCCCTCTGGAACTCCCTCCCCGCTCACACGCGCCTTGAACCATGTGCCATCAAATTTAACAAAGAAATTAAAAACACTGCTGTTCAAACAAGCTTACCCAGAATAGTATACCCCTCAATACCCTGCACCACCCTACGGTGATCGCTTACTCCTTATATTAAAGATTGAACTACATTACTATATTGTTATGTTCTGTTCTTGTTTATTTTAATCTTTCGCTTCCATACTGCCTCTGGTTTATCTCCCCATGTTCATTTTCCCCTGTTAATATGTACTTTCAATTCTTTTGTTCAACTGTAAACCGGTATGATGTCCCCACTAATACCGGTATATAAAAGTTTCTAAATAAATAAATAAATAAGAACATAAGAACCTGCCTTACTGGGTCAGACCAAGGGTCCATCAAGCCCAGCATCCTGTTTCCAACAGTGGCCAATCCAGGCCACAAGAACCTGGCAATTACCCAAACACTAAGAAGATCCCATGCTACTGATGCAATTAATAGCAGTGGCTATTCCCTAAGTAAACTTCATTAATAGCCGTTAATGGATTTCTCCTCCAAGAACTTATCCAAACCTTTATTGAACCCAGCTACACTAACTGCACTAACCACATCCTCTGGCAACAAATTCCAGAGCTTTATTGTGCGTTGAGTGAAAAAGAATTTTCTCTGATTAGTCTTAAATGTGCTACTTGCTAACTTCATGGGATGCCCCCTAGTCCTTCTATTATTCGAAAGTGTAAATAACTGATTCACATCTACTCGTTCTAGACCTCTCATGATCTTAAAGACCTCTATCATATCCCCCCTCAGCTGTCTCTTCTCCAAGCTGAACAGCCCTAACCTCTTCAGCCTTTTCTCATAGAGGAGCTGTTCCATCCTCTTTATCATTTTGGTTGCCCTTCTCTGTACCTTTTCCATCTCAACTATATCTTTTTTGAGATGTGGTGACCAGAACTGTACACAGTATTCAAGATGCAGTCTCACAATGGAGCTATAGAGGGCATTATGACATTTTCCGTTTTATTAACCATTCCCCTTCCTAATAATTCCTAACATTCTGTTTGATTTTTTGACTGCTGCAGCACACTGAGCCAATGATTTTAAAGTATTATCCACTATGAACCCAGCTACACTAAATGCACATCCTTTGGCAACAAATTCCAGATTTACGCGCTTAACCTTTTTAAAATCGGGACCTTGACCTTTGCAGCTGCACCTTTCAGTTTTTATCTATTTTCCTCATTTTATCAAAGTTTCCCTTTTGAAAATTTAGTGTTAGAGCTGTAGATTTACTTATTGTCCCCCTTCCAGTTATTAGTTTAAATTTTTTTTTTAATTTTATTTTTATTAACTTTTCATTTTCAAAAGGATATTACACAGCATGGATCCACCATATAATTAATAAGAAACACAAAGTATCTAATATTTTTACACATACATTCTGTGAAAACCTTGGAAATACAATTATAAGAAATTATAGAGTCTGGAGGATAAGAAAAAAGAGCAGATAAACAAAGAAATTTAATAACAACATTTGTGTCAAAACCATATTTAACTATTATCCCCAAATTTATTACTATTATTAATCTAGGATTAGGAGTCAAGGAATGAAGTTGATCAGGTTGATTAAACACATACCTCATATTTTGAAATATAATTATGCAACGGCATGGGAATCGTAAAAGAAATTTGCCCCCCCCCCCCGTTGAATAACCTTATCTCTCATAGATAAAAACTCCTTTCTTCTTAACTGTGTATCACGGGAAATATCAGGAAAAATCCTGATTAACTGACCATGAAATTTGGAGTTTTGATGTTTAAAATAAAGTCTAAAAGCCGAATCTCTCTCTAAAAGTTGAAAAGATGGATGGATCAGTTAATACCTTGGGAGTTAGAATTGATGAGATTGAAAAAGTCCACGCAAATTTTATTAAATCAGAAAAAATTCAATCAGATAAATTAGAACAATTGGAGAATCAAATTAGAAAAGCCAATTTTAGAGTCTTAAATTTTCCAAAGACTCATCTAGTACGGATGTGAATAGGGCTTCGGACGATTGAAAATATCGTATGATATTTTCAAAATCGTCGGAAATCAGGGGCTCCCCCAAAACGATAGGAAAACCACACGATATTGTTCGTGGGGGTTCTCTTATCGTTTTGGGGGAGGGCGGGAAAAACGGCACACAAAAATAACCCCTAAATCCACCCCGACCCTTTAAAACTAATCCCTTAGCTTCCCCCACCCTCCCGACCCCCAAAAAACATTTTACAGGTACCTGGTGGTCCAGTGGGGGTCCCGGGAGTGATCTCCCGCTCTCGGGCTGTCGGCTGCCACTAATAAAAATGGCGCCAATGGCCTTTGCCCTTACCATGTGACAGGGTATCCGTGCCTTTGGCCGGCCCCTGTCACATGGTAGGAGCACTGGATGGCCTGCGCCATTTTTAAAGATGGCGCCGGCCATCCAGTGCTCCCTTTATCGGGTGCAGCCAATAAAAAAAAACGCGATCGGGCCGGATGAAAAAAAAAAACACGATGTGAATCGGAACCAGAATCCGAACCGATTCCGGTTCCAATTCACATCTCTATCATCTAGTATCATCTAAGGAACTTTTTAAAAGCTATCTGATAAATGTGTTGAAATATAAAGCCACAATTTTACCTGCAATATCTATAATCTATTATATCTCCCAGCCTTACAGTCTGGGAGGTATACAAGATCAAGAACAGGGAGATCAAAAAGAGGATATAAATCTGTCAGAACTTTTAGAAAAGTCTTCTGATATGGAAATAAAAACACAAGCTACATTAATTGTGCAATTTGCAGTTATTAGTTTTATTTATTATTTATTTATTTAAAACATTTTATATACCGGCATTCGTTGTGGACATCATGTCGGTTTACAGTCAACAAGTTAAGTTAGGAAAATTACATTTTAACAGAGAGGTTCAAACTGGGAGATGGGGTAACGAAAGGCAGCTAAGAAAGACAGAGTAAAAAAACAACAAGGATCATTTTATGATCACTGTTGCCAAGTTGCCCCAACACCGTTACCTCTCTCACCAAATCCTGTGTTCCACTAAGAATTAAATCTAAAATAGTTTCCTCTCTTGTTGGTTCCTGAACCTATTGTTTCATGAAGCAGTCATTTATTACATCCAGGAACTTTATGTCTCTAGCAAGTCCTGATGTTACATTTACCCAGTCAATATTGGGGTAATTGAAATCTACCATTATTGTTGCACTGCCAAATTGGTAGCTTCCCTGATTTCTCTTAGCATTTCATCATCTGTCTGACCATTTTGTCCAGGTGGACGGTATTATACTCCTATCACTATACTCTTACCCAACACACATCGGATTTCTACCCATAAAGGTTCTACTGTGCATTTAGTCTCTAGTATGATCTTTATCCTGTTGGACTCTATACCCTCCCGGACATAAAGTGCCACACCCCCACCAAATTGATCCTCCCTATCATTGCGATATAATTTGTATCCTGATATAGCAATGTCCCATTGGTTATCCTCCTTCCACCAAGTCTCTGAGATGCCAATTAAGTCAATCTCATCATTTGCTGCTATACACTCTGACTCTCCCATCTTACTTCTTAGACTTCTGGCATTGGCATACAGACATTTCAAAGTGTGTTTTTTGTTTGTATTAACAACTGCTTTTCAGTTGTTAGGGATAATTTGGAAATCATTAGCTTCGGTGATTTTTTACATATAGGCATATGGACTACATTTGCTTTTATTGGAACCTCTCTGTTGGGATTCTCTAACTCTCCTGTTTCATAGTATCCTTCAAGGATATATTTCTCCGAAGCATGCACTGCTGAGTTACTGTCGGCTTTCCCCCTTGTTCTAGTTTAAAAGCTGCTCTATCTCCTTTTTGAAAGTTAGTGCCAGCAGCTTGGTTCCACTCTGATTAAGCTGGAGCCCATCCTTTTAGAAAAGTCTCCCCCTTCCCCAAATGCTTCCCCAGTTCCTTACAAAACTGAATCCCTCTTTCCTGCACCATCGTCTCATCCACGCATTGAGACTCCGGAGCTCTGCCTGCCTCTGGGGACCTGCACATGGAACAGGAAGCATTTCAGAGAATGCCACCCTGATGGTTCTGGATTTCAGCTTTCTACCTAAAATCCTAAATTTGGCTTCTAGAACCTCTCCCACATTTTCCTATGTTGTTGGTGCCCACATGTACCACGACAGCCAGCTCCTCCCCAGCACTGTCTATAATCCTATCTAGGTGACACGTGAGGTCTTCCACCTTCGCACCAGGCAGGCAAGTTACCAGATGGTCCTCACGCCAACCAGCCACCCTGCTATCTACATTTCTAATAAATGAATCACCAACTATGATGGTCGGCCTAACCCTTCCCTCCTGGACAGTAGCCCTGGGAGACTTGTCCTCAGTGTGAGAGGACAATACATCACCTGGCGAGCAGACCCTTGCTACAGGATCGCTTCCTGCTTCACTAGCTTGATGTTCTCCTACTGGGAGAACGTTTTGATCCAAAGCAGCACTGGGGCTGCCAGACTAGATTTGGGACTTGGCTACTATGTCCTTGAAGGTTCCTAATGTACCTCTCTGTTTGCCTCAGCTTCTCTAGCATCCAGAGATTGGACTCGTTCCCTGAGAGCCAGGAGCTCTTTGCACCGAGTGCACACATACAACCTCTCAATGGTGGGTAAAAAATCATACATGTGACACTCAATTTATTTATATTAAGTGCATACATAAGATTAAGGTTCCTAGGTATCCAAATTTCTAGATACATCAAGGTGCCTGTAGACCATGCCAAAGGGAATTCACCTATCCAATCCCTCTTAATATTATCCTGTATGGATAATTTCTCCGATTTGGAGAAATTAATTTTTAATCCAGCAAATGATCCAAACTGCTTAAACAAATCCAATGTTTTCCTCAGAGCAATTAAAGGCTCATGCAGAAACAAAAGCATATCATCTGCAAACAGACAAACCTTATATACACGTTTACGCAGAACAAAACCTTGAATTGAGCAGTCTAACTGAAGCTTTTGTACCAGGGCTTTTCTAGTAACAATATAGAGTAACGGTGATAGTGGACACCCTTGTTTACATTGCTCTCCAGTTCCAATCACTTCTATCAGCTTGCAAACATTAGTAACCCCATGTCCACCCTGTACAAATGCCACAATATTAGGTACAACCCCATTAAAGCGGACAGCAAGCAGGGCTGCCAATATCTTTAGATCTACATTTATTATAGATATTGGTCTATAGGAGCCCAGAACTAAGGCCTGGATTTATCAAAATGCGGTAAGTACCACATGCGATAGCAAAAGGGGTGTGTTTTATGCTAATATAGTATTTATCACAATTTGCACTAATTACCTGTGTGAAGAGTTAGGTTAGCACAAATTGTGATACCCTTTTCAGATTCTGCAATAAGTGCCAGCCAACCTGTTGTATTTCCTGCATTCAACCACTGTTGTGAGAGAGAGAGAGAGAGAGAGAGAGAGAGAGAGAGAGAGAGAGAGAGAGAGAGAGAGAGAGAGAGAGAGACTAGCCATAATGTCATGGCCCATAGGTAGGTATTTGTATCCCTATGGTAGGCCCATCTAGTAACTCGAGGTGGGGATTAGGTAAGAGTGTAGGGGGTTAGGGGCCAGTTTGACATTCTACGTGACACCTACAAACAGAACAGTGGTCTCTTGTGAAGATTTGATGGCCTTCGGAGTGAGGAAACTCACTCCAAGATGAGATTTGGGCAATGTTCTCTCAACCTAGCTTGATGTTACCCAGGTAGAGCGTCCATCGAAGGTCATCATATCTTCATGAGACCACTGTTCTGTTCGTAGGTGTCACATAGAATGTCAAACTGGCCCCTAACCCCCTACACTCTTACCTAATCCCCACCTCGAGTTACTAGATGGGCCTACCATAGGGATACAAATACCTACCTATGGGCCATGACATTATGGCTAGTCTCTCTCTCTCTCTCTCTCTCTCTCTCTCTCTCTCTCTCTCTCTCTCTCTCTCTCTCTCTCTCTCTCTCTCTCTCTCTCTCAACCCTTCAATTCACCATGAAATATGGCAGCTATCACACAGTCTAATGCAATTCAAAGAGGTGTAGTTAAAATTGGCATTATGGCTGTGCAATAGCTCTTTGCAGACAGGCTAACCCAGCCCTAACTCCTCCTATTTTCTGAATTTGCATCGCACCATATGATCGCATGCGAAAACGCCTTATCGCATTTTGATAAATGACTCCCTAAGTCTTTTCCCAGCTTAGGATAAACCAATATTTGGGCTGTATTCATGACCCGTGGAAAAGAACCTTGCTCCAAACAGTGCACGTGTTATAAAATCGGTGTGGTCATGCGTATGCACCGGGAACTGCACACACATGGACACGCGCGTGCATCTTTTAAACTTTACCCCTATGTGTCTGGCGGGAGCTCAACTTCTCAGCGACTTCCAATCACCAGAGCTGCACCGGAAGTATCTGTCTTGCTTTTAATGCTCTTTCTAGTTTTTCTATGTTGGTATTTCCTTTTTTTTTTTTTATTCAGCAATAGATTTTAAGGGCTGACTATAAGGACTGACATGATATTATATTATATTAAATTATATTATATTATATTGTAGTGTACTTTTGTACAGCACCTTGAGCCTTGCTAGAAAGCCATTTCTCAAATCAAATTAAATCAATAAATATGAATATTTGGTCTCATTATCTTGTCATTATACACAGGGAGTGAATACTTCTATGGAATTGAACCTGACTTCAACAGGGCATCATGTCGGCTCTCAATAACACCCACGACAACCAGTTTTTATTCTTCATCCTGAAGGGTATCCCGGGGCTGGAAGCAGCGCACATCTGGATCTCCATCCCATTCTGTACTCTGTATGTCACAGCAGTTATAGCAAACTCTGTCATCATCTTTATTATCCAGGCAGAAGCCAGCCTCCACCAGCCCATGTACTTCCTTCTGTCTATGCTGTCTGGAACTGACATAATTTTATCTACCTCCGTAATGCCTAAAATGCTGAGTGCATTCTGGTTTAATTCCAGGGAAATCTATTTTGAGGCTTGTCTGATCCAGATGTTTTTTGTTCATACCTTTACATCTGTGGAATCGGGGGTCCTGATGTTAATGGCAGTGGATCGCTACGTTGCAGTCTGTAACCCCCTCAGATACACCTCTATCCTAACCAATCCTCTCCTTCTGAAAACAGCACTTGCAGTTCTTCTGAGAAGTGTACTGCTTGCCGCCCCGTTTTCTTTTCTTGTCAAGAGATTGCCATTCTGTAGGAATGATGTCATTGCTCACACATATTGCGAGCACATGTCCGTAGCAAAGCTGGCCTGTGCAGATATTAAAATCAATACGGTGTATGGGATAAGCGTAGCTTTGTTTGTTGTGGTATTAGATATGATCTTTATTGCTTTGTCTTACATCTTGATATTAAAAGCTGTGATAAGACTTTCATCCAAGGACGCACGGATGAAAGCTTTCAGCACTTGCACTGCCCACGTCACTGTAATTGCCATGTTTTACACACCATTGCTGTTCACTGTTTTCTTACAGAGGGTCGGCCATAAAGTGTCTCCCTCTGTTCATATCATCGTGGCTAATCTCTACCTGATTATCCCACCCACAGTAAACCCCATAGTGTATGGGGTGAACACAAGGCAGATCCGGGAGAGGATACGGAAAGGTTTGCATTAGGGAATGGTCGTCATTCTGAAAGACACTTGAACTCATATTCAACTGTGGGCACTTTAGAGACTGAAGAACTGGTGCCTTCTTTAGAAAAAAATGTATTTTAAATATTTACACTCATTTGTCAAAATAAAAAATTTTATTTATGTGTTTATTTATTTATTTATTTGGACATTTGGTTAAAAGACAGGAAACAGAGAGTAGGATTAAATGGTCAATTTTCTCAGTGGAAAAGGGTAAACAGTGGAGTGCCTCAGGGATCTGTACTTGGACTGGTGCTTTTCAATATATGTATAAATGATCTGGAAAGGAATATGACAAGCGAGGTTATCAAATGTTGTGTCTGTCGGTTCCCGACGCCCTCTCTCTGCCCTCCTTACCTCTTTGGTGCCTCCCTCTTCGTCTGTGGGAGGATTGGCTGCCGCGGCGTGTTCTGCTGAAGTCCTCCGGCGTCCCCGGACCGGCTAGACGCTGCAAACCGCCATGTTTCCTGGAGGCCTAGGGGCGCGCACGTGGCGCAGCCCCGACTGAAGTACCGACGATGGCGCAAACCTCGGGGGCGTCCCCGAAGATAACGTCACCCGCGAAAGATATATAAGGTCTTAGAATTTGCTAACACATCAAGTTAGCAAGGGTTCGGGTTACTCTACCTAAGCTACTCTGCCTCCTCTGACTTACCAGGGGTACCCGCTCCTCGGGGGCCTCGCTCTCTCCTTTGTTTTTCAGGTGACAGTCTGGAACCGGTGCTCGCTCCTCGAGGGCCCTCGTTCCCAGACTTACTTGGTACTCTCTTCTGCCTGGAAGTCAGCACTGCCTACTACATCAGTGAGTAACCATCACTCTCTCAGAGCTTTCCCTGGAACCAGGTACTCGCTCCTCGAGGGCCTATACATTCCAGCTCCTGGGCTTCTATGAGACATTGTGTGAGTGTTACCATCTGGTTCAGTACATGAACTCTGCATACCCTGACTACTCACTATATTTAAGTTTCTCTACAGCTCAGCCTCCAGGGATTGCTGTTCCAGTATCTGAGGGACTACAGCCCAGCCGGGCATTCCAGCTCACTACTGCCACCTCTGGTGGTTCAGTATACTGTCTAATAAAAGAACTAGTGTGTGTCTGTCTCCATACTCTGAACCTGACCAGTGGTCCCTCTCGGGATCTTCCCCCCTGGGGGCGTGGTCACCTGCCACCGGTCCAAGGATCCACCCACAACTCTCCTAAATAACATCAGATTGCTAACTCCTTAGCAGAATTACAACATCAAATTTGTGGACAATACCAAATTATTCAGAGTAGTTAAATCTCAAGCGAATTGTGATACATTACAGGAGGACCTTGCAAGACTGGAAGATTGGACATCCAAATGGCAGATGAAATTTAATGTGGACAAGTGCAAGGTGTTGCATATAGAGAAAAATAACCCTTGCTATAATTACACAATGTTAGGTTCCATATTAGGTGCTACAACCCAAGAAAGAGATCTAGGTGTCATAGTGGATAAAACATTGAAATCGTCGGTTCAGTGTGCTGCAGCAGTCAAAAAAAGCAAACAGAATGTTGGGAATTATTAGAAAAGGAATGATGAATAAAACAGAAAATGTCATAATGCCTCTGTATCGCTCCATGGTGAGACCGCACCTTGAATACTGTGTACAATTCTGGTCGCCGTATCTCAAAAAAGATATAGTTGTGATGGAGAAGGTACAGAGAAGGGCAACCAGAATGATAAAAGGGATGGAACAGCTCCTCTGGGAGGAAAGTCTGAAGAGGTTAGGGCTGTTCAGTTTGGAGAAGAGACGGCTGAGGGGGGATATGATAGAGGTCTTTAAGATCATGAGAGGTCTTGAACGAGTAGATGTGAATTGGTTACTTACACTTTCAGATAATAGAAGGACTAGGGGGCATTCCATGAAATTAGCAATTAGCACATTTAAGACTAATCGGAGAAAATTCTTTTTCATTCAACGTACAATTAAGCTCTGGAATTTGTTGCCAGAGGATGTGGTTAGTGCAGTTAGTGTAGCTGGGTTTAATAAAGGTTTGGATAAGTTCTAAGAGGAGAAGTCCATTACCTGCTATTAATCAAATTTACTTAGGGAATAGCCACTGCTATTAATTGCATCAGTAGATGGGATCTTCTTGGTGTTTGGATAATTGCCAGGTTCTTGTGGCCTGGTTTGGCCTCTGTTGGAAACAGGATGCTGGGCTTGATGGACCCGTGGTCTGACCCAGCATGGCAATTTCTTATGTTCTTATGTTCTTATATACACTACAGTCATTCCAAGTAAAGATCACAATGGTTTGCAAAGTGACATTCATAGTTATACCTCAACAAACAGAGATCAAAGATTGCTTACAGGGGTGGTATTCCTAGGTGGCATTAAATATCTATCAAGTTAAATTTTCTAGTACATATTAAAATTTATCTAGTATATCTGGCGTAGAGTACGGATAATTTATCAGTGGGATTTTTGAGAATCTCACATTTATTCATGATTCAATTATTATCTTTCTTCCTTCTTTTCTTTATAGTGGATAACACATTGGATAACACATTGAAATCGTTGGTTCAATGTGCTGCGGCAGTCAAAAAAGCAAACAGAATGTTGGGAATTATTAGAAAGGGAATGGTGAATAAAATGCAAAATGTCATAATGCCTCTGTATCGCTCCATGGTGAGACCGCACCTTGAATACTGTGTACAATTCTGGTCGCCGCATCTCAAAAAAGATATAATTGCGATGGAGAAGGTACAGAGAAGGGCTACCAAAATGATAAAGGGAATGGAACAGCTCCCCTATGAGGAAAGACTAAATAGAAACATAGAAACATAGAAATGATGGCAGAAGAAGACCAATCGGTCCATCCAGTCTGCCCAGCAAGCTTCACACTTCTTTTTTCTCATACTTATCTGTTTCTCTTGGCTCTTAGTAACCTTAGGTTCTATTTCTCTTTCACCCCAACTATTAATGTAGAGAGCAGTGATGGAGCTGCTTCCAAGTGAAATATTAAGTTTGATTAGTTGGGTAAGTGGCAGCATAGCTCTCTGCCGTTGAAGCAGAGAGCAATGCTGGATATGTGTGAAGTATTAGTTTTTCTTCTCCCCTGCCGTTGAAGCAGGGAGCTATGCTGGATATGCATTGAAAGTGAAGTATGCCTTAAAAGTCACATTAACTATCATCAAATATTGAAAAGCCTAATAATTGGTAATTGAATAAGCCTAATAATTGGTAATACCTATAGCCCATAAACCCATCCATGTTTTGTTTTGTTTTTTGTTTGTTTTTTTCTTTTTTTAATTGGGAGATGGCAGCCCTCCATCCTTCCGCTCCGTGAAGGTGGAACACCAACCACTGGCCACTGGCATCCCGCTCCGTGAATGTCTCTGTGGCTACTGCCGCTCCGTGCAGTGTTTTGCTGCCTGCTCTTTATACGCGTCCTCTAGACTTGATGGATCCACAGTGTTTATCCCACGCCCCTTTGAAGTGCTTCACAGTTTTGGACTTTACCACTTCCTCCGGAAGGGCATTCCAGGCATCTACCACTCTCTCCATGAAGAAATACTTCCTGACATTGGTTCTTAGTCTTCCTCCTTGGAGCCTCAGCTCGTGACCTCTGGTTATGCTGATTTTTTTCTGACGGAAAAGGTTTGTCTTTGTCTTTGGATCGTTAAAGTTTTTCAAGTATCTGAAAGTCTGAATCATATCACCCCTGCTCCTCCTTTCCTCCAGGGTGTACATATTTAGATTCTTCAATCTCTCCTCGTATGACATCCGATGAAGACCCTCCACCTTTCTGGTCGCCCTTCTCTGTATCGCTTCAATCTTGTCTCTGTCTCTTTGAAGATACGGTCTCCAGAACTGAACACAGTACTCCAGGTGAGGTCTCACCAAGGACCTGTACAAGGGGATAATCACTTCCCTTTTCTTACTCGATATGCCTCTCCCTATGCAGCCCAGCATTCTGGCTTTTGCTATCGCCTTGTCGCATTGTTTCGCACACTTCATATCATTAGACACTATAACCCCAAGGTCTCTCTCCTGCTCCGTGCAGATCAGCCTTTCCCCCCCATCGAATACAGTTCATTCGGATTTCCACTCCCCATATGCATGACTTTGCACTTCTTGGCATTGAATCTCAGCTGCCATATCTTCGACCACTCTTCCAGTTTCCTTAAATCCCGTCTCATCCTCTCCACTCCTTCCGGCGTGTCCACTCTGTTGCAGATCTTAGTGTCATCCGCAAAAAGACAAACCTTACCTTCTATCCCGTCCGCAATGTTGCTCACAAAGATATTGAACAGGACCGGTCCCAACACCGATCCTTGCGGTGCACCACTTAAAACCGCTCTCTCTTCAGAGAAAGTTCTATTTACCATCACACATTGTCTTCTGTCCATCAACCAGTTTGCAATCCAGGTCACCAACTCGGCACTCACTCCTAAGCTTCTCGTTTTATTCACCAGTCTCCTATGCAGAACCATATCAAAAGCTTTGCTGAAATCTAGGTTAGGACTTTTCAGCTTGGAGAAGAGACGGCTGAGGGGGGATATTATAGAGGTGTTTAAAATCATGAGAGGTCTAGAACAGGTAGATGTGAATCGGTCTTTTACTCTTTCGAATAATAGAAAGACTAGGGGGCACGCCAAGAAGTTAGCATGTGGTACATTTAAAACTAATCGGAGAAAGTTCTTTTTTACTCAACACACAGTTAAGCTCTGGAATTTGTTGCCAGAGGATGTGGTTAGTGCAGTTAGTATAGCTGTGTTTAAAAAAGGATTGGATAAGTTCTTGGAGGAGAAGTCCATTGCCTGCTATTAATTAAGTTGACTTAGAAAATAGCCACTGCTATTACTAGCAACAGTAACATGGAATAGACTTAGTTTTTGGGTACTTGCCAGGTTCTTATGGCCTGGATTGGCCACTGTTGGAAACAGGATGCTGGGCTTGATGGACTCTTGGTCTGACCCAGTATGGCATGTTCTTATGTTCTTATCTCCTTTTTCTTCTTGTTCTTATAGTCTGATGTTTTTAAGTTAAATTATATGTATTTTTGAATAGCCATGAGTTTAGTCCACATTTAGATCTCTTTCTATCTGGTAAAATAGGTTGGTTATTTCAGTCAGCATGCACAGAGACAGAGAAGGAAAAGGGTTCTTTGGGGAAATGATAAATTATCAAGGGATCAGAGAAAAGGCTGACCCTAAATTAACATTAATAATTGACCAAGACATCCTCAATTGATCCTATTGATAGGATTAACCATGTTCTATCACAAGATCCACTATTAAGCTCAAGGGGACTATTTAAAATTTCCTAAGCATATTAGTTATTATTCCTACAAATTAATTTTAATCTTTACTGCTGGACCTAAATGTGGGGCATTTGAAGGAGGCTGGACTGATTCCTCTACAAGGTAGAGCACACAGATCATTGGAGATGAAACTTCCTCATCCGCAGGATGTAATGAGCTTTCCATCATTCCTAAGAATGCCATTCTGACCAGGGAACAATTCAGAAGCCAAGGACATTGAACTAGTGCTATCATTACTTATCTAGCACTGGCACAGGTATGCAGCCCCCTACAGACACAGAGGAGAGAGTCGCTACTCTGTAGAGCTTTCAATCTGGTCAAAACATGGACAGGTGAATTTGAAAAGCCCGGAGCATGCCAGAACCGGGAGACACACAAGTATGAGGGGCTGGGTGCGCCATGCAGACTTTAAAAGCCGCCCGTGTATGTGTATATCTCTCGGTATGCACACAAGTGAAAAAAACCCAAAAAGGGCCTGAGCATGGGCGTGGTCTGGGTAGGACATGGGCGTTCCGAGTTGTTAACATAAAATGTGTGCGTAAGTATTTGCGTGCACAGGGTCCCCTGCCACATAACTTTACCACTGCTATGGTTGGCAAGTAAGTAATAAAACAATAAAATCTAGGCTGGTCAGTAGGGGTCTAAGGGTCGGGAAAGAGAGGGTAATAAACTAGTGCGGTTTGGAAGTCCTATCCCCTTAACTGGGCAAGCAGGGAATGGACTGTGAAAACTATCATCGCACTTCACCTCTAATCGTCCCCAATTTATATGGTAGAGATGGCATTTGCATGTACATGCGCACATCCATATAAAACTGTGCGCACAATTCCACGCATTCGGCCTATTTTATAGCATGCACGCATATACACTCATAGGTTATAAAATGGCTGCCTTCTTTGGCACGAGCCGGCATGCATATCTACATGTGCACCTGCACGCCGGTTTAAAAGTTACCGTCTAGAACATACAAATAAGAGGCTTCAGGAAATGCATTTATTATAGAAAATATGGTTAAAATCAACCAGGCTATCATACTGGAAAGCCAGACTTTAATATTTAAGAGCAGCCTCAGAAAGGTAGGATTTTATGTAGGACTTAACTCTGACCGGGGGGGGTGGGGGGGCATGATGCATCAACTTACATCCGGGCATATGGCTCAGTGAGGTGGAAAGTTCAGAGTCAGTTTTGTGATGGAGAATTTGGTCACAGAGCAGAGCGGCTTACCCCATGAATGGAGTATGTGAGGAGGATTACAAGGGGAGATAAGGAAGAAGAGGTAACAAGGAGTTATTTGTCTCATTAGGTATTGCAGACTCCTCAGGCTCCTCTCCATGTGTCTATGCTTTTCTCTATATATGTGTTGCGACCATCGGTCTTCGACGGCTTCGCCCCATCTCCTCTCACTACTTGCGGCTCCTCCCGCTCACCTCGGACTGATGGCCGCCGCAGCGTCTGTTTGCCGTCCTCTCCGGCGTCCCCGGACCAGCTTTGGTGCTTCCTCCCTCCATGCTCCTCCAAGATACCTTAGGGCGCGTGCGCACCGCCCTCATCTTTATTTCCACGTTGGTGCGAACCTCAGGGGCGTCCCCCTGAGATGACGTCACACTGCCCGGATGTTTAAGCCTACAGTATTTGCTGCTCATCGAGTTAGCAACCGGAACTCTATGGATGGGATTCACTCTCCCTACCGAAGCTGCTCTGCCAATCCAGCCCTATCTGGAACTCTTACTGCTAATGGGGTACCCGCTCCTCGGGGGCCTCTTCTGCTTCTTTCAGGTGCTATCAGGAAACCGGTACTCGCTCCTCGAGGGCCCATGTTCCCTGAGTCGCTGCCTTCATCTTCAAACCCTTCTACTTGGAAGACTTCACTAACAGTTTCCATCTGTGAGTACAACTATCATCTATTCCACAGTACTGCTTCACTGGAACCAAGTACTCGCTCCCTGAGGGCCTGCCCTCTGTTCTGGTGCCAGACCTCTCGTCTAGTGGAATCGCTGTTACTGCTACGTGAGTACAATACAACTGAGGCTCTCTGCTCTAAGGGATCAGGTACTCGTTCCTCGAGGGCCTGCTCTCCCTGTCTCAGAGCTTCTCCTAATTCTACCTGGGACTATGAATGCTTCTTAACGATGTTCAGGGTAAAAAAAATTGTTTTTGTTATTCGGTTCATTTTCGGGAGGATTTTTTCTCAAAACCTTTGTTTCGTGGATTGCTTGATTCATTTGATTTGTGTGAAAAAACAAATCAAGCAATTAAAAAAAAATCCCAAAACAATCAAACAACAAAAAGTAGATTTCCCTCCCATCCCCACCCCAGGAAAAATAACAGGGCCAGGATACCCCAGCCCCCACTTTACACAGCCCAGTGGGGATCAGCCAGCGGAAACTAGTCCGAAGCTTTGGACTTGCAAAGGCCGAAGCCGTAGTATGAACTGCGGCCTTGGCCTATGTAAAGCTGACACCTCAGGTTAGGCCGGAGCCCAAATGTAGGCCTGATGCCATGGTCCAACCCAGAGACCAGATCCCAATGACTGGGCCTCGGCTTAGGCCAGGCCCTGAGCCCAGACCTGTTTCTGCAATCAGTCCCGGAGGCCAGGTCCTGATGCCGGGGCCTTGGTCCAGACCCAGGCCCAAGGCCATGACCCAACCTGCAGACTAGATCCAGGCTGAGCCCTGGCATCAGGACCCAACCTCCAGGTCGAGATGTGGCATTGGGCCAGTATCCAGGCTGTTGCCCCAGCACTGGGACCCGGCAACTGAGTCAGGACCCAGACTCTGGGTTGGGTTATGGTATTCAGGGCCCCCTGAATGAAACGAATTAGCCTTATTCGTCGCATTCTGCATTTTTGTTTTAAACAAATGCAGATCCCTAGTGAATTCTACTACTTAGCTATTTAGGGAAAATGTAAAATTTATGTTGCAGATTTATTGGCTGAATTCTGCCAGGCTCCAAGTCACATGATGAACCTCTGAAGGGTCAGTTTGGATTGCTTTTGGGAACCATTGAAATGCATTCTGCAGTGAAAATGCACAAGGGGAGTCAGACTGATACCCAGTGCTGATATATTCCTGGAATCCGCCCCTGGTTAGGCATGTAAAACTTAGCATATATGCAAGTGTAACCCATCCTTAAGGTAGAAGTCGAGTACGGAGCGAGACATAAAGTTATTTGTAAGTTCTTTCGGGCAGGGACCCTGGCTAGCTTTTACTTCTCCTCCCCTCCCATGGTGTAGGTCCTTCAGACTAGGGGTGGAAAGGAGTCCTCTCTGATCCCAGTATGGGGTGACTGGTGAGCTGTGTTGGAGCTCCCTCATTATGCTGTGCGCTGTGTGTTGTGTTGCAAACAAACCCCACTCGCACCACATAGGCAGTGTCCAAAATAATGCTTTACTGGCACTGCTTCACTGGATGGCACAATTGAATGTGGTAAGTCACATTCCACAGTATCTACAATTTTCTCTTGGAATCACAGCTCCTTTCCCCTCTATCTGTGCATTAGTCTTTGTTTCTGGATTAGATTGTGCACTGCAGTGCTCCCTCTGAGCTAGGCCCCCCCTTGAATGGTCAGGACGCCCCTCCTGATGGCACAAAGTCTATCTCAGCAGAGTCAATGTCTCTATTCCTCAGGGATCTTTGTGGACACCAGATGGGGGTCCTCCCTTGAATTAGATCTTTTATTCACAGTTCGTAGATGAATCTTCTGGTGGGATCCCTGCTGGTAGGAATCCTAGCTGACTACAGTTCTGGGGCAGAAAACCCTTCCTCCCAGATGTTGGAAAACAAATCTTCTTCCCAAACTTAGATAACTGCAGAAATCGCTGCGACCAGTCGCCACATTTCCCTAAACACTGGGCGTCTTCGGCCAGGGTTCCCCCTTTCCCTGGGCTTCGGAAAGGCCCAGGCCTCCAGCAGGACTCCTCTAAATGAAAGTTCAAAATCCCACAGCTAGTCCCAGAGCAGCCACTCTGCACCTCGTGGGAGAGGACAGCAATGGAGCCCATTTGGCCTATCCTGGAGGGGACTCGGACTTCTCTCTCTGTCTTCCAAATAATACTGCCCCCAGAGCCTATTGCAGAGCTCTGCTATACCTAGGGTGTCCTGTGCGAGGGATGTCCATGAATGGTTACCCCCTAACTGCACAAGACCTATTAATAACCCCAAACCTGGTCTGCGTTGCACATATAAGTAACAGGTTCTTGTGTAATCCATATTTTATAAACATTGAACGTATGGTTCACTTGCACATGTACGCGCATGTAAAGGGGCAGTCTAGGGGTGTTCTGAGGAAGGGCCCACAGTTCCGCGCATAGGTTGATATTGTATAAGGGACTTCCATGCAGAAGTTTACACCTTCCAATCATTTTGCATAAGTGGTATCAGATGTCTTTATTGTATTGTATTCGCTGGGTGATCTGGAGGGTGCTCAGGCCGAAGAAACAGGAGGATTTCAATGACTTAGAGAAGGACTGGGCAAACTGGCGGAGGAATTGGAAAACTGGTAATTTCAATGTATGCACATGTTTTAAAACCTGCTCTCCTGCGCATGTAGATACGGGATTATGCGAGCAAGTACTACTTTCTTTTTGCAGGTAAAATATCCGCGCATACATTTTTACAGTTGGTAGGAAAGGTATGCGTATTCGATGCTTTGAAATACTCACATTCAATGCATTGCATGTATTTGTGTGTAAGTGTACATATGCAGGGGTAGAGAGATGTATATTTTGTAGTACGCACCTATGTGTTATGCACAGCTTATAAAATACTGTTGTAGATCTCTCAGCAGCCACATAAGCGGAGTTGTTTGAAAGTTTCCTCCCTATGTTGATGTTTCATTAGGCACCAGAGGTCATCAGTCTAATGCACCCCTAAGGCAGGCAATTAGCAGAAACAGGTTCCATGTTGAGTTTTTATTTGTAACTGCTGTTTTATTTGAGATTCCCCACTGAGCAGGGTCCCTCTAGGGATGATGTAAGGATGCACTATAAACGTAGGAGGATTTTATTCTCATGCCTCACTCAGAATTCACTGGATTCTCATGCCCCGAACACTAAGGACATTTAGATTTTCTTTCACAGCTTTTGGGATCTGAAGACTTGGATAATTTTGGGTCAACTGTAAGTTTATTCATAGTCATAAAGAGATGATGCATTTGATGTGGTCAAAATGCTGGTTAGAAAAAAAATGAAGAATTGGGGGAAACTAAGACAAAAAAAAACTCTAAGTCTAAAAATTGCAAATTTTGGAAGAGAACGAGTACCCAAATTCGTGAATTCTTTTCTCCACAACTTCTAGACCACAGTTTCAGACTGAGTACTTTTTACCCACAAAGTCACATCAGTTTTCAGAAGGGATCTGAGTGGGTTTTTTAATTCTCTTTCTGGTTTTTATACTTTAGTATTTGTTATTTTGTTATTCAGCAATTGCTTGATTTACTGTAAGGACAGATGTTATATTTTATTTTATTTATTTAGCATATTTTTATATACCGAGGTATAGCAGAGTTGCCTTCACTCCGGTTTACAATTACAACAACCTGATACATTTAAAGTGAATTTAACAGCAAAACTGTAAAAACTGGTATAGAACATTAGCATAAACATATCAAGATATACCATAAAATAGGTAAAAAAGAAAAGGAAAAAATCTGAGTTAAAATCAAGGAGGGGGACATAGGCTATAGAACATCGGCTATAGGACAAAAAGGGAGGGATTCTGGAAGACATAAAGAGAGTTAGTCAAAGGTTGGGAGATTGTATGTCGGATGGGGACACACAGAGGGAGAGAACTGTGGATTTATCCTTTTTTATCCTTGAGTGTGCTGTCTGTGAGAGTTTGGCTGAGTAGCCAGGCTTTAAGATCTTTTTTAAAAGATTTTATGTTTTCTTGCACTGTCAGGTGAGAAGGTAACGAGTTCCATAACTTTGGACCAATGATGGAAATGGCTCTGCTTCTTGTGGAGGACAGTTTGGCATGTGGAAGAGAAGGGATCATTAGTTGGAGTTTACTTGTTGTTCTTGTCGTGCGAGGTGATCTATGAATATGTATAATGTTATCCAGGGCTGTGTAGTCTGCTTTATAAATTGCTTTATGAAGAATTGTGAGAACTTTGAATTATTCTTTTCTCTATCGGTAGCCACTGTAAATTGTTGAGTACGGGGGTTATATGGTCAGATTTTCTTTTACCTGTCAGGTCTCTGGCAGCAGCATTCTGAAGTAACTGCAGAGGTTTTAAGGATGTTTTAGGTAAGCCAATCAGGAGAAAGTTGCAATAGTCCAAACTGGTAAAGATAAGGGCTTGTAGGACGGTTTTGAAATCATGGGGGTGAATTAGCGGTTTTAAGTGTTTGATTACTTGTAGTTTATGAAAGCCCTCTTTTGTTTTTGTAGAAATGTGTTTTTTGAAGTTTAGTTCATTGTCTAACCATAAGCCTAGGTCTTTTACGTTGTCTTTAAGTTGAATGTGGATGTTGTCAAATTGGAAGGGTGGTGTGGTTTTTGATCCAGAGTTTTTTCTTACGATTAGAATACATTCAGTTTTGCTCATATTTAAACATAATTTTAGGTTGATTAGCATGTTTCGGATTGCATCAAGGTGTGAGGCTGCTCTTGACATTGCATCTTCTATGGAGGAAATTATTGGAATGAGGATTTGTATATCATCAGCGTACATGTAGTACGTGATGCCTAGGCTTGATAGGAGATGGCATAAAGGTGTAAGGTAGATATTGAATAGTATGGGTGATAGTGCTGATCCTTGTGGCACTCCTGTTTTGAGAGGGATAGCATTGGATGATTTGTTGTTGTAGGAAACTTTGAAATACCTGTTTTTAAGGAAAGATGTAAACCAACTAAGTGTTTTGCCCGCGAGCCCAATGGATTCAAGGCTAGAAATAAGCTTTTTGTGGTCGACAGTGTCAAAGGCTGCCGAGAGGTCCAGGAGGATCAGTAGGTACCCTTTTTTGTTGTCGAATCCTCTTAGTATGGTGTTAGAAAGGTTGAGTAGGAGGGTTTCTGTGCTGTGGTTTTTCCTAAATCCATATTGGGTGGGATAAAGTATTTTGTTGTCATCAAGATGTTCGTTAAGTTGTTTCAGGACCGACTCTCCGTTAATTTAGCAAAAAGGGAAGGTTAGAGATTGGGCGGTAATTGTTTACGTCTTCTGGATTGAGGTTTTTTTTCTTTAGTAGAGGTGTGATTGTAGCGATTTTTAGCTTGTTAGGAAGCTCACCTTCCTCGAGTGACTTGTTAATGATTGCTGCGATTGTCAGGGCTGTTGGATGAGCAATTTCTTTAAGAACCCGGGTGGGTATGGTGTCCAAGTCATGACGTGCTAGGTTGATTTTTCTCATCATTTTTTCTGTTTCTATATTGGAAATAGGTCTGAAGTCTAGCCAAGGAGAAATGCTGTTTGTTGATATTTGAATTTGAATGCTTGATGTGGTGTTGAGGGAATCAGTTATTTTGGAGATTTTGTCCTTAAAGAAGATAGCTAAATCTTGGCTTAAATTTTTGGTTACGGTTGCGTTGGAGTTGCTGTTATCGACAATGAGGTTGTTTACTATGTTGAATAAGGATTTGGATTTATCATATTATATTGTAGTGTACTATAAATGCTTTTGTTCAGCACCTTAAGCTTTTCTAGAAAGGCATTTCTCAAATCAAATTAAATAAATAAATAAGATTTGGTCTCGTTATCTTCTCGTTATACACAGGGCATGAACGCGTCTATAGAATTGACCTGAACTCTGCAGTGCATCATGTCGGCTCTCAATAACACCCACTACCAGCCTCCATTCTTCATCCTGAATGGTATCCCGGGGCTGGAAGCTGCACACATCTGGATCTCCATCCCATTCTGTACTCTGTATGTGAGCACAGTTTTAGCAAACTCTATCATCCTCTTTATTATCAAGACAGAAGCCAGCCTCCACCAGCCCATGTACTTCCTCCTTTCTATGCTGTCTGGGACTGATATCATTTTATCTACCTCCGTAATGCCTAAAATGCTGAGTGCATTCTGGTTTAATTCCAGGGAAATCTATTTTGATGCTTGTCTGATCCAGATGTTTTTTGCTCACACCTCTACAGGTATGGAATCGGGGGTCCTGATGTTAATGGCAGTGGATCGCTACGTTGCAGTCTGTAACCCCCTCAGATACACCTCTATCCTAACCAATCCTCTTCTAGTCAAAATGGCACTTGCAGTTTTTCTGAGGAGTGTACTGATAATCACGCCAATTCCTTTTCTTGTCAAAAGATTGCCATTCTGTAGGAATGATGTAATTGCTCACACATATTGCGAGCACATGTCCGTAGCAAAGCTGGCCTGTGCAGATATTAAAGTCAATGCGATATATGGGATGAGCATAGTTCTATTTGTAGTAATATTAGATATGCTCTTGATTGCTTTCTCTTATATCTTGATATTAAAGGCTGTGATAAGACTATCATCCAAGGAAGCGAGGGTGAAAGCTTTAAGCACCTGTACTGCCCATGTGTGTGTAATTGCCGTCTTTTACACACCAATGTTATTCACTGTTATGTTACAGAGAATCGGTCAGACAGTCTCTCCCTCTATTCATATCACTGTGGCCAATCTGTACCTGATAATCCCACCCACAGTAAACCCCATAGTGTACGGGGTGAAAACAAAGCAGATCCGGGAGAGGATACGGAAAGTTTTGCATTAGGGAATGGTCATCACTCTGAAAGACACTTGATCTCATATCCAAATGTGGGTACTTTAAGGAAGGAAGAACTGATGCCTTCTTTAGAAAAAATGTATTTTAAATATTTACACAAATTTGTCATATTAAAATGATTGCATTGATGGGTGCCCCAGTCAGCATGCACAGAGGCGGAGAAGAGAAAGGGGAAGAATGAATTATCAAGTGATCAGAGAAAAGGCTGAACCTAAATTAACATTATAATCATTGAAAGAAACATCCTCAATTGATCCTGTTGAAAGTCACGATGTGTCACAAGATCTGCCATTTAAGGTAAAAAGGCCACCATTTAATAATTCCTAAACGTATCCCTTGTTATTCCTGCAGCTTTATTGTAATCTAAATGTGGGCAGTTGAAAGGAGACCAGACTAATTTCTGATTTTCAAGCAAACAAATTCTAGGTGTCTAATTAATGCTAATATGTTAGAGATCAAAAATGTCAGACCCCCACCCCCTGTTCAGGAGCACTCAGACTGCACACTTTGGCAAGCACATTCTGCGGTATCTCGGCTATTTGCCAGTGGGTTCAGGAGTCCTGGGAGTAGCTCTGTAATCTGTGGTGCAGATGCAACACCACCCACCTCTGGAACACCTCTGGAACACCGCTAATGTAAAGACCGCAATTAGCCTACTGTACGGCGACCAACCGAGTTATCCAGGACTCGGCACTGCTGCTGCAGAGAGAAGGTACAAGCAGATGCAAGTTTTGTCTCTTCCTTCCTATTTATTGCTTCATTTCTTGTCTCAGATTCTCATCCTAATGAGTTCTAGCTATTCTGTTCACATTACTTGTCTTAGGAGTTTACATAAGAAAATGGCCATATTATTACTATAAAGTACAGTACACAGAACATTTGAGGTCAATTTATTTCATCATTAGGGTCTCTTTGTCAAGAGAGTAAGGGGCTTTCTGTCATTCATAAGAATGTGATTGTGACCAGGGAAAAATTCAGAGGCCAAGAAAATTGTACTACTGTTTCTGCTACAAACCATTTGTCTAGCACTGGGAGAGAAATGCGGCGCTCTGCAGAGAAATAAGAGACAGCGCTTACTCCACAGAGCTTCCAATGTCGCCAAGACATACAGCAAACACAAGAGGCTTCACAGGTTTTCCTTTTACACTCAGAAAGGAAAAGACAGACCACAGTTACAGAGGAAGAAATGACTCATCTTAGCAGTGTTTCAGATGAAGACAGAGAGAGGGGGAAAATGACAGGAGGCGGGAGGCAACTCCGGCTCCTCTGCTATCTGCATAGGACAAAGAGGTCAATCCCTAAAGAAAAAATTAAATGACCATAAATCGGATATTGGAAATGGCAACATTCAGAAATCAATAGGAGAACATTCCAGCCTTCCAGGACAGTCTCTATCTTACCTTATGGCTGCCATACTCCTAAGAACTAAGTAACCAAGAAATTGCCATACTGGATCCCACCAAGGGTCCATCAAGCCCAGCATCCTGTTTCTAACAGTGGCCAATCCAGGCTACAAGTACCTGGCAATTACCCAAACACTAAGAAGATCCCATGCTACTGATGCAATTAATAGCAGTGGCTATTCCCTAACTCAACCTGATTAATAGCCGTTAATGGACTTCTCCAAGAACTTATCCAATCCTTTTTTAAACCCAGCTACACTAACTGCACCAACCACATCCCCTGGCAACAAATTCCAGAGATTAATTGTGCGTTAAGTGAAAAAGACCTTTCTCCAGCTAGTTTTAAATGTGCTACTTGCTAACTTCTTGGAATGCCCCCTAGTCCTTCTACTATCTGAAAGAGTAAATAACCAATTCACATTTACCAGTTCTAGACCTCTCATGATTTTAAAATCCTCTATCATATCCCCCCTCAGTCGTCTCTTCTCCAAGCTGAACAGCCCTAACCTCTTCAGCCTTTCCTCATAGGGGAGGTGTTCCATCCCCTTTATCATTTTGGTTGCCCTTCTCTGTACCTTCTCCATCGCAATTATATCTTTTTTGAGATGCGGCGACCAGAATTGTACACAGTATTCAAGGTGCGGTCTCACCATGGAGCGATATAGAGGCATTATGATATTTTCTGTTTTATTAACCATTCCGTTCCTAGTAATTCCTAACATTCTGTTTGCTTTTTTAATTGCCGCAGCACACTGAACCGACGATTTCAATGTATTATCCACTATGATGCCTAGATCGTTTTCTTAGTTGGTAGCTCTTAATATGAAACCTAACCGTGTAACTACAGCAAGGGTTATTTTTCCCTATGTGCATCACCTTGCATGTGTCCACATTAAATTTCATCTGCCATTTGGATGCCCAATCTTCCAGTCGCACAAGATCCCCCTGCAATTTATCACAATCCACTTGTGATTTAACTATACTGAATAATTTTGTATCATCTGAAAATTTGATAACCTTACTCGTCGTATTTCTTTCTTTTATAAATATATTGAAAAGCACCGGTCCAAGTCAGATCGCTGAGGCACTATACTGTTTACCCTTTTCCTACTCTCTGTTTCCTGTCTTTTAACCAGTTTGTAATCCACGAAAGGACATCGTCGCCTATCCCCTGACTTTTTAGTTTTCTTAGAAGCCTCTCAGGTGGGGCTTTGTCAAACGCCTTCTGAAAATCCAAATACACTACAACTACCGGTTCACCTTTATCCACATGTTTATTAATCCCTTCAAAAAAATGAAGCAGATTTGTTAGGCAAGACTTCCCATGAGTAAATCCATGTTGACTATGTTCCATTAAACCATGTCTTTCTATATGCTCTACGATTTTGATCTTTAGAATAGTTTCCACTATTTTTCCCAGCACTGAAGTCAGACTCACTGGTCTATAGTTTCCCGGATCACCCCTGGAGCCCTTTTTAAATATTAGGGTTGCATTGGTCACCCTCTGATCTTCAGGTACAATGGATGATTTTAATGATAGGTTACAAATGTTAACTAATAGATCAGAAATGTTATGTTTTAGTTCCTTCAGTATCCTAGGATGCATACCATCCAGACCAAGTATTTGCTACTCTTTAGTTTGTCAATCTGGCCTACTACATCTTTCAGGTTCACAGAGATTTGGTTTAGTTCATCTGGCTCATCACCCCTGAAAACTATCTCCGGAACTGGAATCTCTCCAACATCCTCATTAATAAACACAGAAGCAAAGAATTAATTTAGTCTTTCTGCAATGGCCTTATCTTCCCTAAGAGCCCCTTTAACCCCTCGGTCATCTAACGGTCCAACCGACTCCCTCACAGGTTTCTTGCTTCGGATATATTTTAAAAAGCTTTTATTTTGAATTTTTGCCTCTATGGCCAACTTCATTTCAAATTCTCTCTTAGCCTGCTTTATCAGTGTTTTACACTTAATTTGACAATGCTTATGCCTTATCCTATTTTCTTCAGATGGATCCTTCTTCCAATTTTTGAAGAATGATTTTTGGCTAAAATAGCCTCTTTCACCTCACCTTTTAACCAAGCCAGTAATCGTTTTGTCTTCCTTCCACCTTTATTAATGCATGGAATACATATGGACTGTGCCTCTAGGATTGTATTTTTTAACAATGTCCAAGCCTGTTGAACACTTTTAACCTTTGCGGCTTAACCTTTCAGTTTTTTTCTAACTATTTTCCTCATTTTATCAGGTTCCCATTTGAAAATTTTGTTTTAGAGCTGTAGATTTACATATTGTCCCCCTTCCAGTTATTAGTTCAAATTTGATCATGTTATGATTATTATTGCCAAGGGGCCTCACCTCCATTACCTCTCTCACCAAAACTTGCATTCCACTAAGAATTAAATCTAAAATAGCTCCCTCTTTCGTTGGTTCCTGAACCAATTGCTCCATGAAGCAGTTGTTTATTCCATCCAGGAATTTTTTGTCTGTAGCATGTCCTGATGTTACATTTAACAGGGAAGGAATAAATCGAGAGCAGAAGCTTAAATAGTCCAAATCTTCATTGTTTTAAAGTAATCAGTATTTTATTGTACTTCAAGGTGGCTACGCCACAAGCTCTAGTAAACATACAGGTTTTCCATCAGGTCCCCCGACACGGACCGTGTTTCACCAAGAGCTGCATCGGGAGGGACTGAGTACAGCGTGTTATTTCAACCACTAAAATCAAAACAAAACAGTAAATAATAATAGTAACCTGAAGGACTATATAGGGCAATTAATTATACATACACCGGGACACATACCTTCACTCAAGTCCAGTTTGATTTAAATCCCTCCCGACGCAGCTCTTGCGAAACACGGTCCGTGTTAGGGGACCTGATGGAAAACCTGTATGTTTACTAGAGCTTGTGGAGTAGCCACCTTGAAGTACAATAAAATACTGATTTCTTTAAAACAATGAAGATTTGGACTATTTAAGCTTCTGCTCTCGATTTATTCCTTTGTGTTGATAACTTTTGATGAGCAGATATCCTCCTTTTTGGTTTGGATTTCTCTGATATTACATTTACCCAGTCAATATTGGGGTAATTGAAATCTCCCATTATTATTGCACTGCCAAATTGGTAGCTTCCCTGATTTCTCTTAGCATTTCATCATCTGTCTGACCATTTTGTCCAGGTGGACGGTAGTATACTCCTATCACTATACTCTTACCCAACACACATGGGATTTCTACCCATAAAGATTCTACTGAGAATTTAGTCTCTTGTATAATCTTTATCCTTTTGGATTCAATACCCTCCTGGACATAAAGTGCCACATCCCCACCAAGTTGATCCTCCCTATCATTGCGATATAATTTGTACCCTGATATAGCACTGTTCCATTGGTTATCCTCTTTCCACCATGTCTCTGAGATAGCAATTATGTCAATCTCATCATTTGCTGCTATACACTCTAACTCTCCCATCTTACCTCTTAGACTTCTAGTATTGGCATACAGACATTTCAAAGTGTGTTTTTTGTTTGTATTTACAACCTACTTTTCAGTTGATAGGGATAATTTGGAATCCTTTAGCTCAGGTGATTTTTTACATATAGGCACATGGACTACGTTTGCTTTTATTGTAACCTCTCTGATAGGATGCCCTAACTCTCCTGTTTCATTAGTATCCTTCAAAGATACCTCCCTCTGAATCATGTGCTGCTTTCCCCCTTGATCTGGTTTAAAAGCTTCTCTATCAGGGTTGCCAGGTAATCATGAAAGAACAAGCACTATTTGCAAAAACAATACAAGCCCAAAACACATGAGATTAAAACTACTTTTATTAGAAGGTATTTATACACTGAAAACACTTGAAAAATTCTTTTGTGAGCGTAATGGAGGAAATACAGTGGCTTGCAATACTATTTAACCCCCTAAAATGTCCATCAGATGTTTGTGGATCACATGACATTACGATTGTTCCAGACAGTATGCGCTAAAAGTATATTTTTTAAACTCACAATTCATTATTCAATATTGGCTTATTTATTTATTTATCACATACTCATCCCCCCCAGCGCATGTCTGGCCCCACATACTCATCCCCCCCCCCAAGCACACATCTGGCCCCGATACGCTCATTCCCATCCAAGCACACATCTGGCCCCCTCGTACTCATCCCCCCCAAACACATGTCTGGTCCCCTCATACTCATCCCCCCCCCAAGCACACATCTGGCCCCGACACGCTCATTCCTATCCAAGTGCACATCTGGCCCCCTCATACTCATCCCCCCCCCAAGTGCACGCCTGTCCCCCACACACTCATCCCCCCAAGCACATGTCTGGGCCCCTCATACTCATCCCCCCCCCCCCCAAGTGCATGCCTGTCCCCCACACACTCATCCCCCCCAAACACATGTCTGGCCCCCTCACACACATTCCTCTCCCCCTCCAGGTACCTCTTCTTTTTGATTGTTGCCTGCTGTGCTGCATAAAATCTTCCTCGGTCACCAGACGCTGTTGCTTGCCGTCAGGGCCCGTCTGCCCACGCGCTCCTCTGACGGTGGGCAAGCCTCATCGGCGGCGGCAGCCAATCACAGGGACAGCTGGGCTCAAGTCCCACCCACCAAGCCCAAAAAAAGGCCATTGACAGAAAAACGCACCCAATAATAAGCAACCCCGCAAACTGAAAAAAAAAAACAGCCCAAACTCACAGGAAATAAGCGAGGTTGGCAGAACTGTGCTCTGTCTCCTTTTTAAAAGTTAATGCCAGCAGTTTGGTTCCACTCTGGTTAAGGTGGAGCCCATCCTTTTGGAAAAGTCTCCCCCTTCTCCAAATGTTTCCCCAGTCCCTTACATGAGAACTCCAGGGTGAAACTGCTGAACTGGAACTCATCAAAAAAACGTAACACCCATCACTCTAGGCCTGAACAGAGACCATGGCTTCATGATAATTATCCACACTCACCTCAGTGGTCAGTAGGTTGCACTACAATGCTGTTATCACTTCCTTTCCATACCCTGCCTGCCTAATTCATTGTCCTCTCTTTGTTCTGTATATAATTTACTCATTACTTCATGTATCTGACAAAATGGAATCTGTCCTCGAAAGCTCATGCTTCAATAAATTGGTTAGTCTATAAGGTGCCACCCGCCTTGTGTTACTTTTGCTAGACCAGACTAACACAGCTCTCCGTCTGAAGAGAGAACGTGAAGAGTCGGAGATTACCCCATGTTTGCAGGCTGAAGGGACTGGGAGAATAACAGAGATTAAAAGGAGGATAATGAGAGAATTCAGTTAGAGGATTCTGTCTTGGCCACCGTTAGTTTAATGTGGAGTGGGGATGTCCAGGCTGCAATGTCAGACAGGCAGGCTAAGATTTGGAGCTCCCATCCTTGGTGAACTTTTTGGTGCAGAGAGAGGTGTCAGCATAAAAGATGGTACTGAATGCCACGGGAGGAGATCAGAGAAATGAGAGGGCCCAGGACACAGCGCCGAGGCACACCAACCAATCATTCCATCTTTTTAAAATTACCTCTTTATTATATTTTCCAAATAATACATTCAAGAGACCTTGAAATAAGAAACATGTATCATTCAAAACAGGAAATAAATCTATAAGAACATAAGAACATGCCATACTGGGTCAGACCAAGGGTCCATCAAGCCCAGCATCCTGTTTCCAACAGTGGCCAATCCAGGCCATAAGAACCTGGCAATTACCCAAACATTAATGGGTAGATTTTCAAAAAGCGCGATTTGGCGTACTTTTGTTGGCGCATCAGGCGCAAACAAAAGTACGCTGGATTTTAGTAGATAGCCGCGCGTATCCGCTAAAATCCTGGATCGGCGCGCGCAAGGCTACCGATTCCGTATAGCCGGCGCGCGCCGAGCCACGCAGCCTACCTCCGTTCCCTCCGAGGCCGCTCCGAAATCAGAGCGGCCTCGGAGGGAACTTTCTTTTGCCCTCCCCTCACCTTCCCCTCCCTTCCCCTACCTAACCCACCCCCCCCGGCCCTGTCTAAACCCCCCCCCTTCCCTTTGTCGGGGGATTTACGCCTCCCGGAGGGAGACATAAATCCCCGCGCGCCAGCGGGCCGCTAGCGCGCCGGGACGCGAACTGGGGGCGGGTCCGGAGGGCGCGGCCATGCCCCTGGACCGCCCCGGGCCATAACCACGCCCTCGGACCCGCCCCCGAAACGCTACATCCCGCCCCGAAAACGCCGTGTGGATCGGGCCCGCCCCGACACGCCCCCCTCAGAAAACCCCGGGACTTACGCGAGTCCCGGGGCTCTGCGTGCGCCGGTAGGCCTATGTAAAATAGGCGCACCGGCGCGCAGGGCCCTGCTCGCATAAATCCGGGCGGATTTACGCGAGCAGGGCTCTTAAAATCTGCCCCTAAGTCTATTCCATGTTACCATTGCTAATGGCAGTGGCTATTCTCTAAGTGAACTTAATTAATAGCAGGTAATGGACTTCTCCTCCAAGAACTTATCCAATCCTTTTTTAAACACAGCTACACTAACTGCACTAACCACATCCTCTGGCAACAAATTCCAGAGTTTAATTGTGCGTTGAGTAAAAAAGAACTTTCTCAGATTAGTTTTAAATGTGCCCCATGATAACTTCATGGAATGCCCCCTAGTCTTTCTACTATCCGAAAGAGTAAATAACCGATTCACATCTACCCGTTCTAGACCTCTCATGATCTTAAAGACCTCTATCATATCCCCCCTTAGCCGTCTCTTCTCCAAGCTGAAAAGTCCTAACCTCTTTATTCTTTCCTCATAGGGAGTTATTCCATCCCCTTTATCATTCTGGTTGCCCTTCTCTGTACCTTCTCCATCGCAACTATATCTTTTTTGAGATGCAGCGACCAGAATTGTACACAGTATTCAAGGTGCGGTCTCAGAGGCATTTTGACATTTTCCATTTTATTAACCATTTCCTTCCTAATAATTCCTAACATTCTGTTTGCTTTTTTGACTGCCGCAAAACACTGAACCGACGATTTCAATCTATGATGCCTAGATCTTTTTCCTGGGTGGTAGCTCCTAATATGGAACCTAACATTGTGTAACTATAGCAAGGGTTATTTTTCCCTATATGCAACACCTTGCATTTATCCACATTAAATTTCATCTGCCATTTCGATGCCCAATTTTCCAGGCTAATTTCTTTATTAAGAAAGTAGAAAATATCACAAGCCAGTTTCCTCCTGTTTCAGATTCTTTGTTTAGAACCCATACGCATGATCTTTATTGGGAAAATTTCACTTATATTTCATCTTGTGAGGTTCAGCAAGGCATTTCCAAATCTAATCCGACTTTCTGTCAACTTAATCCAATTTCCAGTAATTTATTAAAATTGGTTAGAGAAGAGATCTCCCCATTTCTTACCAATTTACTGAATCTAAACCTATCAGAAGGAATTATTCAATGTGAAACAAAGAAGGCCATTGTAAGACTTCCCGTATATACTCATGTATAATTCAATCTCATGTATAAGTTGAGGGTATTTTTGGGCTCCAAAATCAAGATTTATCTACCCATGGATAAGACAAGGGTAAGTGTTCATTTTCCATAAGAATGCTGAAAATGCTACCTGATATCAAATAGCTTATGTAGACCAGGTACACCAGAGGGCCTGAGAAATAATTATAGACTTGATTAGAATCCAGTATATTTGGCGGCTGTGCAGGCGGCAGAAGGACTTACCCGGGAGGTGAGAACATCCAACTTCTGGCATTGAGCTGGCTAGCGTGCTGGGAGTTCCCCCGTGCTCCGAGAGAACATCTGAGCTCCACCCCTCAAGCCCCTGACGTCACTGGAAGGGGACGAACGCCCTTAAAATCAACATCTGTGCGGCGCCCCGTCGACGCCGGCACGCCGCCAAGCCGCGCGCACAAGGGGCGCGCCGGCTTGTTCCGGCTTAGTCCGGAGAAGGACGGAGGAGTGGAGGAAAAGGAATTCTGAAGCAACACAGCCCGTCATGAGGAGATAAAAAGGCTGTATACGCAGTTTGGGGCGGATTTTCAGAGCCCTGCTCGCGTAAATCTGCCCAAAACCGGGCGGATTTACGCGAGCAGGGCCCTGCGCGCCGGCGAGCCTATTTTACATAGGCTCACCGGCGCGCGCAGAACCCCGGGACTCGCGTAAGTCCCGGGGTTTTCGGAGTGGGCGTGTCGGGAGGCGGGGCCGGAGCGCGCGGCGTTGCGGGGGCGTGTCGGCAGCGTTTTGGGGGCGGGTACGGGGGCGTGGCTACGGCCCAGGGGCGTGGCCGCGCCCTCCGTACCCGCCCCCAGGTCGCGGCCCGGCGCGCAGGAGGCCCGCTGGCGCGCGGGGATTTACGCCTCCCTCTGGGAGGCGTAAATCCCCCGACAAAGGTAGGATGGGGGTTTAGACAGGGCCGGGCGGGTGGGTTAGGTAGGGGAAGGGAGGGGAAGGTGAGGGGAGGGCAAAGGAAAGTTCCCTTCTAGGCCGCTCCGATTTCGGAGCGGCCTAGGAGGGAACGGGGGTAGGCTGCGCGGCTCGGCGCGCGCAGGCTATACGAAATCGATAGCCTTGCGCGCGCCGATCCAGGATTTTAGCCGATACGCGCGACTACGCGCGTATCTACTAAAATCCAGCGTACTTTTGTTTGCGCCTGGAGCGCAAACAAAAGTAGGCTGTTCGCGCTCGTCTGAAAATCTACCCCTGAGTAAATAGCGAGACTGAAGTGATATTTATAATATGCCTCCGAAAAGAAAGGGGAGGGTCCGGGTCTACCCCTCCGACCCACCCCCTAATACAAGTCAACGCTTGATAACATCATATACTCCTGCGCTAGTGTCTGCATTAGAGGAGAATATCCCCGCTACGGCGTTAGAAGCAGGAGCTCCTTTGCCGTCTGGGGAAGTGACTCTGTCTCCTCCCGATCCCCGTCGCCCAATAATGATGTCCCCCACTGGCTCCCCCGTGTTTGCTGATAAGCAGTTAGCCGAAGGGGCTACAGCTATGTCGGCAGGAGTAGAACCCGGGAGAGAACTTCCCAGCTTACCAGAATCTCCTGAAGGTACCGTGATAGGAGATGGTGGTGGTTTGGGAGCGGTTATATCAACATCAACCCCTGAGCAGGGAGCTGGAGAAAGAAAGGGAAAGCTGGTGATAGTGGAGGAAAGCGTGGCTGACAAAGTGGGTGGAATATCCCATTTTGTAGTTCCAGCAAAGCCAGCAACTGTGACACTTGACTAATTATGGGACTTAGTGGCTGGTTTGAGTAAGGCTCTAAATGATACAAATGCAAATGTAGGTATTTTGAACAATAGGATGGAAAAAATGGAAGAGAAATTGGAAAAAAGTGAATCTAGAATAATTAGGATGGAAGCTGTATTAGAAAACAACTTAAATGTTCAATCAAAATTAATTAAAGATGTTACTTCAGCTTCACGAAGGATCGAGTATCTTGAAAATTATTCCAGACATCTCAACCTTAGATTTATAAATTTCCCGAAAATTGTGGGACAAACGACAGAAATGACCCTTAAAAAATATTTTCTTGAAAATTTAAAGCTGAATGAACAGGGTTTACCTTGTATCATAAAGCAAACTTTCCTAAAGTCACCACAGGTGTCAAAATTACAAGTTGAAAATCAGGTTGAGATCATGGAAAATTTAACTGGTTATCTAGAGGATTCTTCAATAGAATAGTGCGATAGAGCAACTCTCCTTGTTACTTTCTCAACTGTGCAAGATATGGGAATTGTGATGAAAAGTTTCTTTAAAAACATCTCAACTCCATTTTATGGAGCTGGGGTGAGAATTTTCCCGGACCTTGCTCGTGTTACACAGCAAAGGAGAAAGGAATTCTTGATGCTAAGAGCACAGGTTAGGAGTTTGGGGTTTTCTTTTGTTTTAAGATATCCTAGCAAGTGCATTGTAAAACGGAAGGATGAATGCTTTGTTTTTTTTTATCCAGAGCAACTCAAATCATTTGTAAATGCTAGGGTGATTTCTGTAATATCCCCTAGTGAGCACTAAGAGGGATCTAGATAAATATCAGGCACTGTAATTGTCAGCCGATTTCATTAAGATGATATAGAATATATGTCTAAATTACTTCTAAATTTCATCTCCTCAATTTTCTTTTTAAGGATTAAGTCAATTATATTGAGTACTGAATAATGAAGAATGATATTGTATAAGTTTCATTGGCTGTATCCCCTTTTCAGTTGTAAGTTTTATCTTACTTAAATATGTGAAAATCACAATAAAGATTAAATTAAAAAAAAAAAGAATCCAGTATATTTGAGTTATTGCCAGTATATTGGGTAATTGCCAGGTTCTTGTGGCCTGGTTTTTGGCCTCTGTTGGAAACAGGATGCTGGGCTTGATGGACCCTTGGTCTGACCCAGCATGGCAATTTCTTATGTTCTTATGTTCTTATAACTAGTCTAAACTTTGTTTCAGACAAGGAATAATCATTTATTTATTTATTTGTTTATTTTTGGTTTTTATATACCGGAAGTTCCTGTATACAATACATATCACTCCGGTTCACATTTAAC
This sequence comes from Rhinatrema bivittatum, assembly GCF_901001135.1. Classification (NCBI taxonomy): domain Eukaryota; kingdom Metazoa; phylum Chordata; class Amphibia; order Gymnophiona; family Rhinatrematidae; genus Rhinatrema; species Rhinatrema bivittatum. The sequence goes on along the minus strand of NW_021820719.1, from coordinate 59,604 downwards.
AGAGATAACTATCGCCGGGGAGGCGGTTTACATGGAACATATCGAATATAGTGAACGGATAATCTATAATCTATAATAAACTGCAATCTATTATGAAATAACTAGGATCAACTTAGAACACAACTTGGAACATATAACTGAAGCAATATAAGCAATATAGACATTACATTATTGCTGTAAGACAATTACAAAATGGCTGCCCCTCCCTTTTCAATCCTTCCGTCCCCCCCATGGCTGCCTTCCTTGTTCAATTCTTCCCTCTTTTCCCCTCCATGGCTGCCCTCCTGACCCCCCCAAGACTCACCAAAACACCCTGGTAGTCCAGCGGTGGGCCCAGGAGTAATCTCTCACTCCCGGGCCATCAACTGCCAGTAATCAAAAAGGTACCAATGGCCCTTTGCCCTTATCATGTGACAAGGGCTATCAGTGGCATTGGCTGGCCCCTGTCACATCCATTGTACCTAAAGGCTGGAGGGTGGCAAATGTAACCCCAATATTTAAAAAGGGCTCCAGGGGCGATCCAGGAAACTACAGACCGGTTAGCCTGACTTCAGTGCCAGGAAAAATAGTGGAAAGTGTTCTAAACATGAAAATCACAGAACATATAGAAAGACATGGTTTAATGGAACAAAGTCAGCATGGCTTTACCCAGGGCAAGTCTTGCCTCACAAATCTGCTTCACGTTTTTGAAGGAGTTAATAAACATGTGGATAACATTTGATTAATCCGTTCAATGTAAACCGCTAATTGAAGCGACAGTTCTTGTTCCTTGTAAACCGGGGTGATATGTATATTATACAGGAACTTCCGGTATAGAAATACTATAAATAAATAAATAATAAATAAAGGTGAACCGGTAGATGTAGTATACTTGGATTTTCAGAAGGCGTTTGACAAAGTTCCTCATGAGAGGCTTCTAGGAAAAGTAAAAAGTCATGGGATAGGTGGCGATGTCCTTTCGTGGATTATTTATTTATTTATTTATTTATTTGTAGGTTCTTATATACCGCGGTACATATAGTTATACATCACCTCGGTTTACAGTGAAACAATAACTTAGCAACAGGCTTTACATATAACAGGTTAAACAGAAGAACATTTAACAGCTACAGGGTTTCCAAAAATACCGGGTTTCAAGGTTAAAATGCTAACTTCATTAACTATGATAACCAAAATATATTAATTTTTCAAAAAAAAAATTACGCAGGAGTAATTAATTGATTGATTACAAACTGGCTAAAAGACAGGAAACAGAGAGTAGGATTAAATGGACAATTTTCTCAGTGGAAGGGAGTGGACAGTGGAGTGCCTCAGGGATCTGTTTTGGTACCCTTACTTTTCAATATATTTATAAATGATCTGGAAAGAAATACGACGAGTGAGGTATTCAAATTTGCAGATGATACAAAATCGTTCAGAGTAGATAAATCACAAGAAGATTGTGATAAATTGCAGGAAGACCTTTTGAGACTGGAAAAATGGGCATCGAAATGGCAGATGAAATTTAATGTGGATAAGTGCAAGGTGATGCATATAGGGAAAAATAACCCATGCAATAATTACACAATGTTGGGTTCCATATTAGGTGCTACCACCCAAGAAAGAGATCTAGGTGTCATAGTGGATAACACATTGAAATCGTCGGCTCAGTGTGCTGCGGCAATCAAAAAAAAGCAAACAGAATGTTGGGAATTATTAGGAAGGGAATGGTGAATAAAACAGAAAATGTCATAATGCCTCTGTATCGCTCCATGGTGAGACCGCACTTTGAATACTGTGTGCAAATCTGGTCGCCGCATCTCAAAAAAGATATAATTGCGATGGAGAAGGTACAGAGAAGGGCTATCAAAATGATAAGGGGAATGGAACAGCTCCCCTATGAGGAAAGACTAAAGAGGTTAGGACTTTTCAGCTTGGAGAAGAGACAGCTGAGGCGGGATATGATAGAGGTGTTTAAAATCATGAGAGGTCTAGAACGGGTAGATGTGAATCGGTTATTTACGCTTTTGGATAATAGAAAGACTAGGGGGCACTCCATGAAGTTAGCATGTGGCACATTTAAAACTAATCAGAGAAAGTTCTTTTTCACTGAACGCACAATTAAACTCTGGAATTTGTTGCCAGATGATGTGGTTAGTGCAGTTAGTGTAGCTGTGTTTAAAAAAGGATTGGATAAGTTCTTGGAGGAGAAGTCCATTACCTGCTATTAAGTTCACTTAGAGAATAGCCACTGACATTAGCAAAGGTAACATGGAATAGACTTAGTTTTTGGGTACTTGCCAGGTTCTTATGGCCTGGATTGGCCACTGTTGGGAAACAGGATGCTGGGCTTGATGGTCTGACCCAGTATGGCATGTTCTTATGGTCTTATGTTCTTATTCCCTCCTTAACCTTATGCTCTCTGCAACTACTACAGAACTCTGCAGCCAGATTGCTCTCAGGTACAAAAAGGTACAACCATATCACTCCAGTATCTGCTAACTTACGCTGGCTCCCGGTTAAGGCTAGAATTAAATATAAGGACACTTATATTAATTCATAAATTGATAAACACTACAAATACTCCATGGGTAGTTCCTAGGCTCCATATTTACACTCTGTCCAGAAGAGTGAGATCTCAAAGCAAAGGCCAGTTAGAAGTCCTGGCAGTTCGGCAGGCACATGTTGGTGAATTGAGGGACAGAGCTGGTCCAGCTCTCTGGAATACCTTACCAGAACATCTCAGAATGCAGAGTGATACAAAGACTTCTAAAAAGGAACAAAGGACCCGCTTCTATAGAGAAAAGCTTGCAGTTGAAAGTGCTGCCCTATGGAGAGTAGCATATTGAATTATTCTGTAGCAGATGTTTTTCTTCTGCACCATTTAAGATATGTTTTTGTATTTTTGTTTTACCTATTGCACAGTGTATGGTATTCTTGTAAACCGCTATAGTGTATTGCGTATCGGCATAGAAAAAAAAAAAATCTTTTAAATAAATAAATAAATATGATCTTGTCACGTTCTCACTCAGGTCAGTCGCTGGACAAAATGATGCATGAGGCAAGAGATGCTTTTGATGCCTCCCACCCTTTTGTTTTGAGCTGGCTTGCTCGCAGGCTCACAAAGGGTGGCAGGGCACCTTCCCTCCCTTGGCTGGGCACCCAGGACTGTCTCTCTTCTTGCCCCTCGCCTTGCGATTGCTCTCACTCCTTCGGGATTCTGTCCGTGGGCTGCCACACACACGGTCCTGGCTCGTTTGCCCATTCCCTTCATTGTGCGTTATTGAAGGGCACGTTTGGAAATGAGGTTATTTATTGAAAATTACTAACACCCCGCACCCTCCAAAGTTTGGGGCAGGTAACATAAAAAACATTCATAAAATTCATAAGAAATGGATGCATGGATATTTAAACAATGACAATTCAAAATAAAGCCAATAAATACATGTTTAAAGACTAACAATACAACATTGGTCTGCACCAGCTGCGATGAAGATTATTAGTTGACTAACTGCCGGTGTCGGGTGGCATTCAGCCTTTAAATGTGCTTATCCCATGCTTTCCAGAATTCTCTTACCACGAGGTAAGCCCAGAGAATCCTTACTTACAAAAACTAACAGGAACGATGGAGATTAGTGAGTTCCATTGCTATTGTAACAATGGTCCATCCAGTCTGCACAGCAAGACTATGGTAGTTTCTATTAAGCCACGCAGGTCCCCCATTCTTATCAGTTTCCCAGGCCAACAAACTCAGGGCCCTTGTTGGTTGCTGTTTGAGTCCAATTCTGCAGTAGAAGCAGAGGGTAATGTTGGAGTTGAGAGCAATGTTGGAATTGCATCAACAGCCTTAAGGCTTATTGGTTAAGGGTAGTAACAGCCACATCAGCAAGTTACCCCTATGTTTATTTTTCCCAGATTGCAAAATTCAATGTCCTAGTTATTGGCTGCCTATAATTAATTCCCTTTTCCTCCTTTGTCCCTGCCATTGAAGCAGAGAGCAATGATGGAGTTGTGGTTTATTTGTTAAGGGTAGAAGCTGCCACACCAGCAAGTTACCACCAGGCATTCATTTCTTTGTTTCTGTCCTCTAGCCTTTAGGGATCCACGGTGTTTACCCAATGGCCCTTTGAAATGATAAGGGGAATGGAACAGCTCCCCTATGAGGAAAGGCTAAAGAGATTAGGGCTGTTCAGCTTGGAGAAGAGACGGCTGAGGGGGGATATGATAGAGGTCTTTAAGATCATGAGAGGTCTTGAACGAGTAGATGTGAATCGGTTATTTACTCTTTCGGATAATAGAAGGACTAGGAGGCACTCCATGAAGTTAGCAAGTAGCACATTTAAAACTAATCAGAGACAATTATTTTTCACACAACGCACAATTAAGCCCTGGAATTTGTTGCCAGAGGATGTGGTTAGTGCAGTTAGTGTAACTGGGTTTAAAAAAGGTTTCGATAAGTTATTGGAGGAGAAGTCCATTACCTGCTATTAATCAAGTTGTCTTAGGGAATGGCCTCTGCTACTACTAGCATCAGTTCTTACCAGGTTCTTGTAGCCTGGTTTGGCATCTCTTGGAAACAGGATGCAGGGCTTGATGGACCCTTGGTCTGACCCCGTATGGCAATTTCTTATGCTCTTATGTTGATTTCATGACTCCTAGTTCTACTGATTTCTTTCCAACAGAAAATGTTTGTCGATTCTGCATCATTAAACCTTTCAGGTATCTGAAGGTCTGTATCCTATCTCCCCTGCACCTCCTCTCCTCCAGGATGTACATATTTAGGACCTTCAACCTTTCCTCATAATTCATTTGATGGAGACCCCTCACCATTTTTGTCACCCTTCTCTGGACCTCCTCCGCCCTGTCTCTGTCTCTTTTGAGATTCGGTCTCCAGAACTGAACACAATACTCCAGGTGAGGCTTCACCCCCTTTTTTTTCTGGTTATTTCTCTCTCTATGCAGCCCAGCATTCTTTTTTCTTTAGTGCAAATAGACAAACTTTACCTTCTATCCCTTCCGCAATGTCACTGACAAAAATATTGAACAGAACTGGTTCCAACACCGATCCTTGTCACACTCCACTTAATACTGGTCTCTCTTCAGAGTAGGTTCCATTCACCATCTCACACTGAGAATGAGTGGAGCCAGAAACAGCCTTGAGGGTAAGATTTCTTTATTTCCCCAAAACAAAATGGGCAAATGCAAAAGATCTCCTTAAAAGTTATTTTACTAATATATTGGGACTTCCTGAAAATACAATACCTGAGATCTCAAAAATCTACTACCTTCCTGGGAAAGAAGTTATAAAACAGCAAGAAGACCGGGATAACACTGTATTTGATAATCTTACAGACTTTTTGGAGAAATCCTATGAGGCTAAAATCGAAGCGAGAGCAACTCTGTTTGTGACCTTTATCCAGGCTTCTGATAAAGAAAATATATTGAGATTATCTTTTAGAAAATAACAACATCTGTTTTATGGCTCTCAGGTGAGAATGTTTCCTGACATTACTAAAAAGACACAAGAAAAAAGGAAGTTATTTCTTCAGATGAAAAATGAGGTGCTCTCTCGGGAAGCCAAATTTTTCTTGCGATTTCCCTGTAGATGTGTCCTGATACATAAGAATGACAGATATATCTTTTCGGACCCTCAACAACTGCGTCTATACCTGGACTCACACTTCTAAATATCTTCATGAGGAGCTAGGGCATGGAAGAAAAAGTAAAATTGTTGTACTAAGATGAAACTGCCAATTCCTATTAAGTTTTTCTTATGAACCGCTTTTATATGGTTCTCCATTTATTCTTATAATTTGAAACATGTTTATTTTCCTATATCTAGAGTCGGAGGTAATATCACTCCTGTTATATTTGATTTAATTTAATTTCTTGTATTATAGAGTGGAGAAATATTAATCCGTCTGTATACTCTGTTATATTCTGTTTTATTTTCTTTAAATATTGTTGTCATTGTATGATAATGAAAATTCAATAAAAAGAAAATTAAAAAAAAAAAAAGAAACAGCCTTGAGGGGCGCTAGAGAGAAATCTTGTCAAGACTCCTTGCTCTGTTAGGAGACACCAGGATCTGTCTATTTGTAGAGAAGTGGAGATAACATTAGTAGTAGTCCAAACTCCACTGAGTGTGTGCTCCGCAGCTTAATCCAGCGTGGACTTAGCTGCTCATTCAGCTGAAAGGCAGCGCGGGTGCAGGAGGATGAGTGCAGCAGTGACGGCAGATACCCACTCCCCCCACAGCCAGAGACCCCCTCTGTACTCAGCCGGTAAACGCTGAGCTCAGGTAAGCTTAAAAAAAGGTTTTGCTTTCGATGCATATCCAGCATGGCTCTCTGCTTCATGGCATGGGAGAGGCTGATACATCAAGCATTTCCAGCATAGCTCTCTGCTTCAACAGCAGGGGAATAAGAAAAGCTGAGGCTTCACGCATATCCAGAATAGCTTCAACTGCAGGGGAGAAGAAAAAAAAAAAAAAGGATTCGCACTCACAGAGCAGGGAGTAGCTGGCTTGTTACGGCGGTTACTACCCTAAACCAAAAGGGCCTGATACTTCACTTTCAATGCATAACCAGCATGGCTCTCCGCTTCAACGGCAGGAGAGAAGAAAAAACAACCAATAGGGGCTGTATGACATAGTCTGGGTAAAGGGAATAAACATGGGTGTAGCTTGCTTATTGCAGCAGTTACTACCCCTACTACCCCTAACTAATCAAGCTAGGTATTTCACTTGGATGCAGCTCCATCACTGCTCTCTACATTAATGGTGGGGGTGGAAGGGAAATAGAACCAAGAGTTAAGAGAAAATGATAAGTATGAGAGAAAAAAATGTGTGAAGCTTGCTGGGCAGACTAGATGGGCCATTTGGTCTTCTTCTGCCGTCATTTCTATGTTTCTATGTTTCTATGCCTTCGAAAAAGGGAAAGTTAGAGGGGTTTTAGGACTTCCTCCAGTCTCCGTGCTCGGCACGCTGTTCCGACAATCATTCTCGCTCCCGTCGGGGTATTGGGCAACTGGGCGGGTTGAGCAGACTCAGTGGGCTAAGCCTCGCAGTTAGGCTTTTTGCTTGCATTCCACATGGTAGGCCACAGTGGCTTATTGCGCGCTCCTGTGCATGCTTTGCTGCCTTCTACAGGCCATCAGTGTGCACAGTGTATCAGCTCTGTGCATGCATTGTGTGCTCGGTTTTGGGCCGGCCTTTTGCGTGCACAAATTTTGAGCTGTGTTAAATGCTTTCGCTTGGCACACAAGTTGTGTGTTTGCCATGCTGCGCTTACTTCTCTGGTGCATAATATTTGTGCGCATACATTTTTCAGCGTGAGCCATTCAGATGCAAGTTAGCCACCATGATGGCGCCAGTAAACAAGAAGCCTAAGCACCTTTCTCTTTGTGTGGCCTGTCATATTAGGGCTTCTCAGCCTTACCTGGCTTCTAACCTGCAGTTCGTACGCTCAGGGAGAGTTGTCTTCCTCGGATTTTGCTAAGCCTGGCTCTTCCCATTGTGTTCATGGCTTGGTTACGGCCTTGGCTGGAGAGACACCAGACCTTGGTTCTCCCTTGACTGCTTCCTCCGCTGGTGAGGGCAGTTCTGTGGGACCAGCTCCAGTTCCTTCTGGGCTTGGTCTGACCCCGGCTAATTTTTCTTGAGTGGAATTTTTTTCAAGGCTTGCAAGCCTTTCTTCAGGCGCAGGCCTCCGCTTCCCCCATTTCTGTCCGGTCAAACCCTCAGCCGGTGGCTCCTCCCTGTTCCTGACCCATGATAAAGCACCGGGACTCACCTCGGCTCCCTGCAGGTGTTCCTAACAGGAACCAGGATGGCACTGATGATGAGGCAGATCCTGATTCCTGGAAGATGAAGAAATTCCTCCGGGACTGGAACCATATTGAACCATGTTGCAGTTCTTTCACAGAGATGAACTGCCGGCTCTGATTTCCCAGACTTTGAAACAGTTGGGTGTTCTTGGTATGGATGCCATGTCAGAGCCAAAGAAGAATCCCATTTTGGTCTCCTTGTATAAAATTTCTTTATTTTTCCCGGTGATGGATGTCATTCAGGAATTGATTAATCTTGAATGGGACACCCCAAAGGAAAACTTTAAAGGGGGTCAGACATTGGAAGGCCTGTACCCTGTGGATCCAGTGATGAGAGATCATTTGCATTTTCCCAAAGTGGATGCTCTGGTATGTGCCGTGTCTAAGCGGACGACTATCCCCATGCAGGGAGGAGCAAATTTAAAGGATGTGCATGATAGAAGGATTGAGGCTATCCTTAAGCAAGCCTTTGAGGCAGTGACTATGACTTTACAGATCGCTTCCTGTTGCACTCTAATGGTGCAATCTTGTCTGCTTCTTTCTCAGGAGGTTGATGATTCTGGAGGGAATTCCAGAGCAGTTATGGAGTCCACTGCCGCCTTTTTAGCAGACGCAGGTTGTAATTTGGTCCATACTTTGGCCAGAGGAGTGGCTTCGGTAGTAGCGACCAGGCATCAACTCTGGTTGCGAAATTGGTCAGTTGATGCAGCCTCCAAAGCTAATCTTACAAAGATGCCCTTTAAAGATTCGCTCTTGTTTGGGATCGAATTGGAGAAACTGGCTAGTAAGTGGAGCGAATCTCTGGTTCTTCGGTTGCCAGAGGATAAGAAGCAATTACAGTGCCTCTTTGCTATGAGGCATCTTCTCCAGGTTTCCAAGTGGTTCATCCCTACAGAGGATCAATCTTTTAGAGGACTCAGCCTTTTGGTAGGTCTCAGTACTTTCATCCCAGACAGCCCAAGAAAGGAGCAGGCTTGGGTGGCGGATTTTCCCGACCTTCCCAATGAAGCTTTCCTGACCCACCTTTGGGAACAAGAGATTGGGGGATGCCTCTCTCTCTTTTATCAGAGGTGGGTCAAGATGACATCAGACAAGTGGGTCCTGGAGGTGATACAAGAAAGATAAGCGCTGGAATTTCACAATATTCTTCGGGACGTATTTATGGTGTCGCCTTGCCATTCCCCGCAGAAGAAACAGGCAGTAAAATTTATGCTTCAAAAGCTCCTCAGGTTGAGGGCTGTGGTTCTGGTGCCCACGTCGCAAGAAAGTATGGAAGAGAGCTGCCTGGTGACACACAAGGTGATCTCCTTGTTGCAAGAACTCAGTTGGGTGGTGAACATGGCCAAGAGCAGTCTTCAGCTGTCCCAGTTGTTGGAGTATCTGGGGGTTCGGTTCGACAAGAGGCAGGACAAAGTTTTCCTGCTAGAAGTATGGATTCAGAGATTGATGTCTCAGGTGTGTCAGTTGGTAAACACTATACGCCTGACGGTGTGGCCCTAAGTACAAGTGCCATGGGCGAGGGCAAATATGCATTCTCTTCAGTGCTCACTATTGTCTCGTTGGAGCCCATTGTCTCAGGACTATTCAGTTCAGCTCCACTTGCCAATGGAAATCTGCTCTTACCTCCAGTGGTGGTTTCAGGAGGCTCATCTGAGAAAGGGAGTTTCCTTGTCCTCCCTGTCCTGGTTTGTACTCATGACATATGTGAGTCTCCAAGGTTGGGGAGCTCACTGTCAGAAATTGATGGCCTAAGAGCATTGGAATGCCAAACAGTCCCACTGAAACATCAATTATCTAGAAGCCTGGATGGTAGGGTTGGCATGCTTTCACTTCAGCCACAGGCTGCAGGATCAAGTGGTCTGCATCATGTCAGACAACGAGAATACAACAACCTACATCAATCGCCAGGGAGAAACCAAGGGCCAGCAAGAGTCAAGGAAAATAGACCAACTTATGGAATGGACAGAAGGCCGTCTACAGATGATCTTGGTCTCTCACATTACAGGAAATACAACGTAAGAGAAGGAGGAAAATATTTTAACATTATCTTATTTTACATAACTGTGCAATAGTTCAATACAAATAAGAACCTTCCCTCCCTTTTTTTTCCTCTTAGGAGCTAATGTTCCCAACAGGATAGGGACTCCACAATGGGGACTATGTGATTCTATCAGTCTTGGAATGGTCCTCTAGCCCAGTGCTTCTCAACCCATTCCTTAGGGCACACCTAACCAGTCAGATTTTCAGGATATCCACATTGAATATATATGAGATAGATTTGCTTGAACTGTTTCCATTGTATGTAAATCTATCTCATGCATATTCATAGTGGATATTCTGAAAACCTAACTTGCTAGTTTTGCCATGAAGACTGGATTGAGAATCACTGCTCTAGTCTCTCTGGGGCCCTTTTGGATGAACTCCAGCTGGCAATCCTGCTTCTGCTCTAAACATCTCTTACTCCTCTCATCCTGCTCCCTCAGTCTTGGTAAGAGTCTCAGCCTGGTTCCTCTTAGCCTCAGGTCTCAGTCCTGACCTGTCAGTCTGCAGGACAGTCCTCCCTGTCTTCAGTTTCCTGACTGGTTTCTGCTCTGGGGTTCATGCCTCCTGCTTCCAGTCTCCTTCACGCTCCAGCTGAGTTCCCCTGCAAGTCTTCTCAGCTTTTCAAGGCCTCTGGCATAGGTTTCCTCCATCTTCTTGAGCTCCTCATAAGGACTCTCTGTTTCATTTAGGTCTCTTATTTTCTTACCAAACTTTATTGTTCCTCTTCTCTTCTGTCCCTGCGAAAATAGTGCTGCCGCTAGGTATACTCATGTATTATTTTATTTGTTCAGATCCAGCTCTGCAGTGCATTGTTACACATGGAGATCTATATTCTTCAATATCTCATATATTATTTTGTACCCTTTTCTAGGTATTTATTATTTTAAATATGTCATTTTTAATACTTTAGTATATATTCTTGATTATAATGACATATTGCTCATATTATTTGTCTCATTAGGTATTGCAGGCTCCTCCTATTCCTCTCCACATGTGTATGCTTTTCTCTATATATGTAAGGTATGGTTATGTTATGTTTTAATACAACCGAACTTTACTTTATACTATATCATATTTTATAAACATCGAACGTATGCATGCACATTATGTTTCACATGCACATATATGCGTGGTCTAAAGCTATATTCAGCATCGCTCTCTGCTTCAACGGCAGGGGAGAAGAAAAACTGATACTTCACGCATATCCAGCATAGCTCTCTGCTTCAACAGCAGGGGAGAAGAAAAACTGATACTTCACGCATATCCAGCATAGCTCTCTGCTTCAACGGCAGGGGAGAAGAAAAACTGATACTTCAAGCATATCCAGCATAGCTCTCTGCTTCAACGGCAGGGGAGAAGAAAAACAACCAATAAGAGCTGAATAACACAGTCTGGGTAAAACAAATAAGCATGGGTGTAGCTTGCTTATTGCGGCAGTTACTTCCCCTACTACCCATAACTAATCAAGCTTGATATTTCACTTGGATGCAGCTCCATCACTGCTCTCTACATTAATGGTGGGGGTGGAAGGGAAATAGAACCAAAGAGCCAAGAGAAACAGATAAGTATGAGAGAAAAAATGTGTGAAGCTTGCTGGGCAGACTGGATGGGCCATTTGGTCTTCTTCTGCCGTCATTTCTATGTTTCTATGTTTCTCTGTATGCATGCACATTGGGGTAGATTTTCAAAGGGGTACGCGCGTAAGATACGTACGTACCCCCCGAAAACCTACCCCAAACCTCCCCTGCACGCGCCGAGCCTATTTTGCATAGGCTCGGCGGCTCGTGCAAGCCCCGGGACGCGTGTAAGTCCTGGGGCTTGCAAAAAGGGGTGGTTGGGGGCGTGGCCAGGGCGCGGTTACGGATAGGGGGCGTGTTCGGGGCGTGTGGGCGGTCTGGGGGCGTGGCCGAGTGCCCCGACACAGCGGCCTGTGTCGAGGCCTGCCGCGCCGGCGCGTGTAAGTTACTACTGCCCGGAGGCAGTAGTATCTTCTCCGATAAAGGTAGGGGGGGTCTAGATAGGGCCAGAGGGGGTGGGTTAGGTAGGGGAAGGGAAGGGAAGGTGCAGGGGGGTAGAAAAAAAGCTCCCTCTGAGGCCGCTCTGATTTCGGAGCGGCCTTGGAAGGAACGGGCAGCGCACGCAGGGCTCGGCGCGCGCAAGTTGCACAAATGTGCACCCCCTTGCGCGCGCCGACCCCGGATTTTATAAGATACGCACGGCTAAGCGCGTATCTTATAAAATCCAATGTACTTTCGATTGCGCTTGGTGCGCGAACAAAAGTATGCGCGCGCGTATGTTTTTAAAATCTACCTCATTATGTTTCACATGCACATATACTCCATGGTTAACCTTATATTCTATCGTTTACCTGTGTGAATTATAACCTGTCCTTTCTCTTCCTTCTCAGCCAAGTTCTTATCACCCTGTTATATGTAACTGCCTTTTCCGCACCATTGTTATAGTTATGTTTACTATGCACCCCTGTTTTATGTGAACCAGCACGATGTGACTGCTGTCTCGAATGCCGGTATATAAAAATCTGAAATAAATAAATAAATAAATATATGCGTGGTCTAGAGGCATATTTTATAAACATCGAACATATGCATGCACATTATGTTTCACATGCACATATATGCGTGGTCTAGAGGCATATTTTATAAACATCGAACGTATGCATGCACATTATGTTTTACATGCACATATATGCGTGGTCTAGAGGCATAGTTTATAAACATCGAACGTATGCATGCACATTATGTTTTACATGCACATATGTGGGCATATAAAGGAGTGGTCTAGAGGCACTTTGGGGAAGGACCAACAGTACTCCTCATAGGTTAATATTGTATAAGGGACTTAAATGTGTACATTTGGCAACGTACTCACGGACGTTTACAGCATTTTTGCACAAGCAACACTTTCAAGATCGCCCTGAAACTGTATAAGGCTCCACGCGGAGTTGTTTGAAAGTTATCCTATGTTTATATTTTCATAGGCACCAGGGAAGATCATCATTCTAATGCACCCCTAATGCAGGTGGTTAGCAGAAATATATTACATGTTGCCTTTTTCTTTGTAGTTGTTAGGATCCATATTAGGAGCTACCACCCAGGAAAAAGATCTAGGCATCATAGTGGATAATACTTTAAAATTGTCGGCTCAGTGTGCTGCGGCAGTCAAAAAAGCAAACAGAATGTTAGGAATTATCAGGAAGGGAATAGTTAATAAATCGTAAAATTTCATAATGCCTCTATATCGCTCCATGGTGAGACCGCACCTTGAATACTGTGTACAATTCTGGTCGCCTCATCTCAAAAAAGATATAGTTGCGATGGAGAAGGAACAGAGAAGGGCGATCAAAATGATAAAGAGGATGGAACAGCTCCCCTATGAGGAAAGGCTGAAGAGGTTAGGGCTGTTCATCTTGGAGAAGAGACGGCTGAGGGGGGATATGATAGAGGTCTTTAAGATCATGAGAGGTCTTGAACGAGTAGATGTGAATCAGTTATTTACCCTTTCAAATAATAGAAGGACTAGGGGGTATTCCATGAAGTTAGCAAGTAGCACATTTAAGACTAATCGGAGAAAATTCTTTTTCACTCAATGCACAATAAAGCTCTGGAATTTGTTGCCAGAGGATGTGGTTAGTGCAGTTAGTATAGCTGGGTTCAAAAAAGGTTTGGATAAGTTCTTGGAGGAGAAGTCCATTAACGGCTATTAATCAAGTTTACTTAGGGAATAGCCACTGCTATTTCTCGGCCTTTCAAATGTTGCATATGAATACTATTTAATAGTGTTCCTGTGCTTTCATTTGCACTGCTGAATTTCTATTACACTAAAGCGAACTGTGTTCTTAAGACATTCTTAGTCCTGCATTTTCAGTCTCACAATAGCGTAGTTGTACACAAGAGGGACGGATACTCCCCACTGAGCAGGGTCCCTGTAGGATGATGTAAGGATGCATTATAAAAGTAGGAGGATTTTATTCTCATGCCTCACACAGACATCAGTGGATTCTCATGCCTCGAGCACTGAGGACATTTAGATGTGTTCACAGCTGTAGGGATCTGAAGACTTGGATAATTTTGGGACAACTGTAAGTTTATTCATATTTAATATAAAGCGATGATATATATGATGTGGTCAAAATGCTGATTAGAAAAAATTAGGGAAAACTAACAGAAAAAAAATCCCAAAACTAAAAATTGCAAATTTTGGAAGGGAAAAAGTACCCAAATTTGTGAATTTTGTTCTCCGTCTGGACCACAGTTTCAGACTGTGTGCAGAAGTATAAAATCACATTTCAAAAGAGATCTGACTTGTTTTTAATGCTCTTTCTGGTTTTTATGCTTTGGTATTTGTTTTTTATTTTATTCAGCAATAGCTTTTAAGGATTGACCGTAATAACTGACATGATATTATATTATATTATATATAGCATTTAATATTCACTTACCAGAACATACCTAATATTTATTAGTCTTCATGTTCCTGAATACTTTCATTCAGTTTCTTTCTGTGAATTGACACAGGCCTAGTTGTTGTTTTTTGTTTTATTTTTACTGTTCTATTTTAAATATGTTTATTTACGAAGACTTTGATTGCTATATTATTTTATGTATATTTTATCCAATTTCATGGATTTGTTTATTCTATGTTTATATTATGTATGTGGTCAAATATAAACCGTTTTGATCAATTTTTAATTGAAAAGGCAGTATATAAAAATTTTTAAATAAATATTATATTATATTGTATACTATATATAAATGCACCTTGAGCCTTGCTAGAAAGGCATTTCTGTTCTAGTATCTCCCTGAATCAAATTTGCTTGAACTTCTTTAATCTTAACTATCTGAGAGTCTAATTCTTGAACTTTGATAGATTGATTCAGGGAGATACTAGAACAGAAAAAAGGATAGAAAATCTGGAAAACAATCTCAGATATAAAAATCTGAGAATGGTAAATTTCCCTAAATGCAAACTTATATCCCCTAAAGAACAATTAAATAGATATATGAGAGAGGTGTTATCATTTCCCTCAACAAGTATCCCTAATACTACTAAAGTATATTTCATATCTGATACATTAAAAAGACAAGAAGGGGAAGGTATATCTATAAGAGACAATAATCTTATTAGGGGCAATGTAGGGACACTGTCACCCATAGAAGACCTATCGGGGTTTTTAGAAACCTCACAAGAGGATCAGATAGAGTCAAGAGGTGTTTTGTTTGTCTCATTTGTAACATCTAGTGAAAGAGATAATGTCCTGAGGAGTTTCCTAAGGAATAGAGAGAAATTGTATTTGGGAGAAAAAATATGGGTGTATCCAGATGTAGTTAGATCAACGCAGATGCGCAGGAAAAAATTTTTGAGTTTATGTTCTAGAGCGCGTGCTCTTGGAGCACAAATCCTGATCAAGTTTCCTTGTAAATGTGTTATGACGTTTGAGAATGAACGTTATGTTTTTTTTGAACCGGAGAACTTAGAAAAGTTCCTGATCTCCAAAGAAATAACAGCTTGAGTTCTGTTAGTTTCAGGTAATATAAATTAGTTCGACCACTTCCTAGTAATTATAAATAATTGTTATTGATGTTATTGCTCCTTAATTACTTAATTAGATCTCTCTGATTTCATGGTAATAATAAGGTAGTAGCATAAGAGAAAGTTCTGATAAATGTTATTTTATTTGTAAGTAATGGTATGTATGCTATACCTTATGGTAAGGAATTGAATCCTTATTTGTAATGCTTTAAAAAATTAATAAAGAGTAAATTAAAAAAAAAAAAAAAAAAAAGAAAGGCATTTCTCAAATTAAACAAATAAGAAGATTTGGTCTCATTATCTTCTCGTTATACACAGGGCATGAACGCGTCTATAGAATTGAACTGACCTCAGCAGGGCATCATGTCGGCTCTCAATAACACCCAATACCAGCCTCCATTCTTCATCCTGAAGGGTATCCCGGGGCTGGAAGCTGCACACATCTGGATCTCCATCCCATTCTGTACTCTGTATGTGAGCACAGTTATAGCAAACTCTATCATTCTCTTTATAATCAAGACAGAAGTCAGCCTCCACCAGCCCATGTACTTCCTCCTTTCTATGCTGTCTGGGACTGATATCATTTTATCTACCTCTGTAATACCTAAAATGCTGGGTGTGTTCTGGTTTAATTCCAGGGAAATCTATTTTGATGCTTGTCTGATTCAGATGTTTTTTGCTCACACCTTTACAGCTGTGGAATCCAGCATCCTGATGTTAATGGCAGTGGATCGCTACATTGCAATCTGTAACCCCCTCAGATACAGCTCTATCCTAACCAATCCTCTTCTAGTCAAAATGGCACTTGCAGTTTTTCTGAGGAGTGTACTGATAATCACGCCAATTCCTTTTCTTGTCAAAAGATTGCCATTCTGTAGGAATGATGTCATTGCTCACACATTCTGCGAGCACATGTCCGTAGCAAAGCTGGCCTGTGCAGATATTAAAGTCAATGCGATATATGGGATGAGCTTAACTCTGTTTATAGTAGCATTAGATATGCTGTTTATTGCCTTGTCTTACATCATGATATTAAAGGCTGTGATAAGACTTTCCACCAAGGAGGCAAGGGTGAAAGCTTTCAGCACCTGCATTGCCCACATCAGTGTAATTGCCGTCTTTTACACACCATTTCTATTCACTGTTATGTTACAGAGAATCGGTCAGACAGTCTCTCCCTCTGTTCACATCACTGTGGCCAATCTGTACCTGATAATCCCACCCACAGTAAACCCCATAGTGTACGGGGTCAACACAAAGCAGATCCGAGAGAGGATACGGAAAGTTTTGCATTAGGGAATGGTCGTCATTCTGAAAGACACTTGATCTCATATCCAAATGTGGGTACTTTAAGGAAGGAAGAATTGATGTCTTATTTTGAAAAAATGTATTTTAAATATTTACACCCATTAGTCATATTAAAAAGATTGCATAGATGGGTGCCCAGTCAGCATGCACAGAGGCAGAGAAGAGAAATGGGAAGGATAAATTATCAAGTGATCAGAGAAAAGGCTGAACCTAAATTGACAAAAAAAAAAAAAAGATATAGTTGCGATGGAGAAGGAACAGAGAAGGGCAACCAAAATGATAAAGGGGATGGAACAGCTCCCCTATGAGGAAAGGCTGAAGAGATTAGGGCTGTTCAGCTTGGAGAAGAGATGCCTGAGGGGGGATATGATAGAGGTCTTTAAGATCATGAGAGGTCTTGAATGAGTAGATATGACTCGGTTATTTACACTTTCAATAATAGAAGGACTAGGGGGCATTCCATGAAGTTAGCAAGTAGCACATTTAAGTCTAATCGGAGAAAATTCTTTTTCACTCAACGCACAATTAAGCTCTGGAATTTGTTGCCAGAGGATGTGGTTAGTGCAGTTAGTGTAGCTGGGTTTAAAAAAGGTTTGGATAAGTTCTTGGAGGAGAAGTCCCTTAATGGCTATTAATCAAGTTTACTTAGGGAATAGCCACTGCTATTAATTGCATCAGTAGCATGGGATCTTCTTAGTGTTTGGGTACTTGCCAGGTTCTTGTGGCCTGGTTTGGCCTCTGTTGGAAACAGGATGCTGGGCTTGATGGACCCTTGGTCTGACCCAGCATGGCAATTTCTTATGTTCTTATGTTCTTATGACACTATAATCATTGACAGAGACATCCTAAATTGATCCTATTGAAAGTCACATTGTATACAATATCGGTCATTTAAGCTCAAGACCACCATTTAATATTTCCTAAACATATCAGTTGTTATTCATGCAAATCTATTGTAATCTAAATGTGGGGCAGTTTTAAGGAGACCAGACTAATTTCTGATTTTCAACCAAACAAATTGTAGGTGTCCAATTAATTCTAAAATTTTAGAAGTCAGAAATCTCAGCCCATGCTGTGTTTTTAGGAGGACTCAGACTGTGCAATTTGACGTGCGCATATTGTGGTATCTCGTCGGGTGTTTGGACGCCAGTGGGTGTAATAATTGTGGGTTCA
The DNA here is from genome assembly GCF_901001135.1 of Rhinatrema bivittatum. Taxonomy (NCBI): domain Eukaryota; kingdom Metazoa; phylum Chordata; class Amphibia; order Gymnophiona; family Rhinatrematidae; genus Rhinatrema; species Rhinatrema bivittatum. The sequence goes on along the minus strand of NW_021820719.1, from coordinate 41,724 downwards.
GGAATCCTATGTGTAGCTCTGTGATCTATGGTACAGATGTAAGACATCCACCTCTGGAACACCTGTAATGTAAGGACAGCAATCAGCTCTATGTGTAGCTGGAAACTGCTCCCAAACCTTTCCCAGTAAGGTCATAAAATGCTGTCTTTATGTTCAGTGCCCCGATGGCCAGGACTCAGCCGTCGCACTGGTGCAGCAGAGGGAAGGTACAGGCAGATGCAAGTTTCTTCCTTTACTTCCACTTTAATGCTTCATGTCTTATCTCAGTTTCTCATCCTAGCTCTTATGTTCACATTACTTGTCTTCCATTAAAAAAACGTTCATATAGTACAAGGAAGATCACACAGGTCGTTTGAGATGAAAGTATTTCATCATTTGGATCTCTTTCTTCTCCCCTGCTTTAACGGCAGGGGAGAAGAAAAACTGATACTACACGCATATCCAGCATAGCTCCCTGCTGCAACGGCAGGGGAGAAGAAAAACTGATACTTCACGCATATCCAGCATAGCTCCCTGCTTCAACGGCAGGGGAGAAGAAAAACAACCAATAAGGGCTGAATAACATATTCTGGGTAAAACAAATAAGCATGGGTGTAGCTTGCTTATTGCAGCGGTTACTACCCCTACTACCCCTAACTAATCAAGCTAGATATTTCACTTGGATGCAGCTCCATCACTGCTCTCTACATTAATGGTGGGGGTGGAAGGGAAATAGAACCAAAGAGCTAAGAGAAACAGATAAGTATGAGAAAAAATGTGTGAAGCTTGCTGGGCAGACTGGATGGGCCGTTTGGTCTTCTTCTGCCATCATTTCTATGTTTCTATGTTTCTATAAGAGTAAGGAGCTTTCTACCATTCGTAAGAATCTCATTGTGATCATGGAACAATTCAGACGCCAAGAAAATTGTACTACCGCTGATGCTACAAATTATTTTTCTGGCATCGGAAGAGGCATGCAGCACTCTGCAGAGACAGAAGAGAGTGTCCCTACTCTGTAGAGCTTTCAATCAAGTCAAGATACGTAGAAAATACAAATAAGAGGCTTCAGGAAATGTATTTATTATAGCAAATATGGTTAAAATAAAAAAGGCTAAGACACTGTAGAGCCAGAGTTTAATTTTTAAATGCAGCTTTATTAAGGTAGGATTTTAGATGAGACTTAACTATGGCCGGGGGAGGGGTGGGGCATGATGCATCAACTCACGTCTGGGCATAAGGCACAGTGAGGAAGAAAGTTCAGAGTCAAGTTTGTGATGGAGAAGAAGGTCACAGATAAGAGCAGCTTACCCCATGAATAGAGTTTGTGAGGAGGGGAACAAGGGGAGATAAGGAACAAGAGGTAATGCACTTGTAGGAGAGTAGGAGAAGCTTGACTGCCGTAAGACGTTACGAATGCTCCTGACATAAACACCGCACTACAGAAGCCAAAGATCATTTTTTCTGCTGTTTATGTAATTAAAAAAAGGAAATTAACTCTGCAAAAAAAAACATTTTATGCTATTAAAATTTCTGCTGCAAATGGTATTCCATCCACATTATGAACATCGTGAAATCCTTAACCTCATCCTACCACAACCCCCTTGCACCAGTTGATACTGCCTTGTGTAACCAAATTGCCAATCATTTTAAAGACAAGATTTCCAAAATATCACATGAGTTTTCCCATTACCCTTTACCTAATGCACCCCCTCCTCTGATTGGTTCTCCTTTTCACCAATCGTCACTTTCACCAGATCCTTCATTCTTCAAAAAATGAAAATGTCCTCCTCTCCATTCAATCCCTGCTCAGGTCATTTCCTAAAGCTTTAAACATCATTACCAGCCCTTTTCTGAGCCAGTTAGTGAACCAATCTCTATCCTCTTGTACCTTTCCAGATCTCCTTAAACAAACCTCAATTCTTCCTATTCAAAAGAAAAAATTGTCAGACTCACTTGACCTCAATAACTTATGTCCTATTGCTTCGCTTACCTCCCTCGCTAAAATAATTGAATCCATTGTTTTACATCAACTTATTGACTTCCTTTCTGCTAATGACATTCTTCACCCTAACCAACATGGTTTTCGAAAGGGTCATAGCACAGAAACTATCCTGCTAACCTTTTTCGACATTCTACTTTGCGACTTTGACACAAATACCGAATATATTTTGGTTTTGTTCAATATATCCGCTGCCTTCAATACTCTTTATTTATTTATTTGTGCACTTTTATATACCGAAGTTTAGCTAGAGGCCTTCACTCCGGTTTACAGATATAACAATGTATTACAAGAGGAGTAACAACTGGTATAACAATAACAATAAACTGGTGCGACAATATATATGGGCATGTTATGACTACGTAATCAAATTGGTTATAGCCAACTTAATCAACAGTAACATCGTAACATAATGAATAGCCATCAGTAAATAGTCAACATCTTAAAAATTTAAGCAGAGGGTTTATCGTCATCGGTAATATAACTATCCGTAATAGAAATTAGCTGTCCGTGATTGTTTGATGTGTCCTTTATTGTGTGTGTGCTTATCCAATTCCATCTTTGAAGGCTTGTTTGAAAAGCCATGTTTTGAGTTCTTTTTTAAATGTTTTGGTGTTGTTTTGTGATCTTAGTTGTTTCGGTAGTGAGTTCCAGAGTTGAGGTCCGTCTATGGAGATGACTCTGTTTCTAACATTGGAATGTTTGGCGGTTCAGATTGATGGTATGTCTAGTTGTAATTTGCTAGTGGTTCTTGTATTGCGTTGGGATATGTGTTTCTTAATAATGTTGTTTAGGCATGTTCCTTCACTGTTGTAAATTGTACTGTGTAAGATGGTTAGGGTTTTGTATTCGATTCTCTTTTCTACAGGTAGCCAGTGTGGACTGTTTAGCACAGGAGTGATGTGGTTGGATTTTTTGTGACCGGGAGGATTCTGGCTGAGACGTTCTGCAGTAATTGGAGTGGTCAGATAATGGCTTTGGGTAGTTCTAACAATAGAGAGTTGCAATAGTCGAAGCTGGTGAATATAAGTGATTGTAGAATGGTTCTGAAATCGGGGTGGTACAGTAATGGTTTTAGTTGTTTGAGGATTTGTAATTTGTGGAAGCCTTCTTTGATTTTGGTTGAGATAAGAACATAAGAACATAAGAAATTGCCATGCTGGGTCAGACCAAGGATCCATCAAGCCCAGCATCCTGTTTCCAACAGTGGCCAATCCAGGGCACAAGAACCTGGCAATTACCCAAACACTAAGAAGATCCCATGCAACTGATGCAATTAATAGCAGTGGCTATTCCCTAAGTAAACTTGATTAATAGCTGTTAATGGACTTCTTCTCCAAGAACTTATCCAAACCTTTTTTGAACCCAGCTACACTAACTGCACTAACCACATCCTCTGGCAACAAATTCCAGAGCTTTATTGTGCGTTGAGTGAAAAAGAATTTTCTCCGATTAGTCTTAAATGTGCTACTTGCTAACTTCATGGAATAAAGATAAAGATAGATTTTAAAAGCCTTGCGCGTGCAAAAACGTATCCAGGAAGGGCGCGCATAAATTGAGGTGTACACGCCCAGAAAAAGGTAGGCGGGAAAGGGGCACGGCCTGGGCGTTCCAGAGGTGGGGCCAGCACTGAGTCACTTAACTCCAATTTTTCCTTATCTGGCACACGAATGTTACTTGCGCTACTTTACTACAGCTCCTCGTCTGGTGCAGGAGTCCAGTGAACATCGGGAGGTGGGGGGGGGGGGAGGGAGAGAGAGATCATTAAAGAGTTTTCGATCTTATAAGTGATGAAAATTCTAAGAAGAGGAGATGATTTGTACCCTGCAGGCTCTGCTAACTGCGTTGTGCAAATCGACTCCTTTTCATCACTTATAAGGTAAAAAATAATCCAATGGATACCTCTGAATGTATCTGTAACATCGTCCCCCTCCCAAAAACTCACCCCAAATCAAAGTGCCCCCTTATAATGGTCCATGTATAGAGTATCAGCCTGAGCCCTATAAAGAGGGGCTTACTCTCTTTTCTCTCTCGGAGCTGTAGCAAAGTGGCGTGCACGGCAAGATACCTTTTAAAAACCTACCCCACATATCTAAACAATTGAAAATAAAAAAAAATTGTTGTACATGAATATTTCAACCATCATAGCATGGATATAAACAAACAAACCTTCAGAATGCTAATCGTATTTATTTATTTATTTATTTAAGAATTTTTTTTATACCGATATTAGTCGAAACATCATATCGGTTTACAGTGGAACAAAAGAATGGAAAATACATTGAACAGGGAGGGGGAAGGGGGTACATAGAACCAATAGAAAGTATGGAAGGAGCAAAAACGGGCACAAAGGCAACATGGAAAAACAAATGCAATGCAAATAAAGCAATTAAAACAATTAGAAAAATTAAATTGATTAAATTAAAATTAAAATTAAAAATTAAAAACATAACTATGTACAAGGATAGGGTGAAGACTGTGGGGCATGGGGCGCGATTGAGCAGGGGAGCACTTAATTGTTCGGAGGGTAAGCTTGTTTGAATAACCAAGTCTTTAGTTGGGATTTGAATTTCAGGGGGCATGATTCTAGCCTGAGGTTGGAAAGGAGTGCGTTCCAGTGCATAGGGCAGGCAATGGAAAAGGCCTGATCTCTCGTGGATGAGAGATGTGTCTTCTTTAGGGATGGCACATGGAGGATCCCTTTGTTGGAGGTTCTAGTAGGGCGATTAGAGCATGCGAAATGGAGAGGATCAAGCCAGTCTGAGTTGTGTGTGAAAATGGCTTTGTGGGTAATAGTAAGGGCCTTGAAGAGTATGCGGGATGATACTGGGAGCCAATGAAGGTCCTTGAGGATAGGGGTGATATGATCATATTTACGTGCATTGGAGATGGTTCTGGCTACTGCATTTTGCAGCATCTGGAGGGGTTTTATGGAGGAGTAGGGTAGGCCAAGGAAGAGGGAATTACAATAGTCCAATTTAGAAGAGAGTGCGGCTTGGATCGACAACACATGCATCAAATTAAAAGACAACATGAGAGATCTCAGAATATGGCTAGACCCAGAACTTAACTTCAAAAAGCACATCTGATATTAGGTTGTTCACTATGTTGTAAAGGGATTTGGAGTTGTTAATGGAGTTTTTGATTTTTTTGCTATAGTAATCTTGTTTAGTGTTAATCATTTTTTTATATGTGGCAAGATGTGTGCGATACGTTTCCAATGTCAGAGGGCATTTATTTTTTCGCCATTCTTTTTCTTTTTTTCCTTAGGGTGATTTTGAGTCTCTTAGTTGGGTGTTGAACCAGGGGTTTGTTATCTCTCTTTTGTTTTTTATCTGTTTTGTTCTTTCAGGGTTTATGTTGTTGGCAGTTTCCGCTGTAAGTTTGTGCCATGATTTGGTGGCGTTGTTTATGTTGGAAAGATCCAGATTTATTAGTTGTTTATTTGTTTATTAGTACTCTTGATCATCAAATTATCCTCTCTGGGCTTCAATCCATGGGACTCTCAGATACTGCACTTAAATAGTTTGAATCTTATCTCTTCAACCATCCTCGGCAAATCAGCATATGCACTCATTCTTCCGACTGGTATTTCCTCTCCTCTTGTGTCCCCCAAGGTTCATCTCTGTCAGCTATTTTATTCAATATTGACTTGCTCCCTCTCTGCCATTTGCTTGCTGGCCTTGGCATACAGTTCAAAATGTCTGCCAATGATATCCAATTCTTTGTTCCATGCAGACCTTCCTGGTCTATCACTCTCTATCTATGATAAGTCTCTATATTACCACACTCAACACATGTGTAAGAACATAAGAAATTGCCATGCTGGGTCAGACTAAGGGTCCATCAAGCCCAGCATCCTGTTTCCAACAGAGGCCAAACCAGGCCACAAGAACCTGGCAATTATCCAAACACTAAGAAGATCCCATGCTACTGATGCAATTAATAGCAGTGGCTATTCCCTAAGTAAACTTAATTGATAGCAGGTACTGGACTTCTCCTCCAAGAACTTATCCAATCCTTTTTTAAACCCAGCTACACTAACTGCACTAACCACATCCTCTGGCAACAAATTCCAGAGCTTTATTGTGAGTTGAGTGAAAAAGAATTTTCTCCGATTTAGTCTTAAATGTGCTACTTGCTGACTTTATGGAATGACCCTTGTCCTTCTATTATTTGAAAGTGTAAATAACCGAGTCACATCTACTTGTTCAAGACCTCTCATGATCTTAAATACATCTATCATATGCCTCCTCAGCCATCTCTTCTCCAACTGAACAGCCCTAACCTCTTCAGCCTTTCCTCATAGGGGAGCCTTTATCATTTTGGTTGCCCTTCTCTGTACCATCTCCATCGCAACTATATCTTTTTTGAGATGCGGTGACCAGAATTGTACACAGTATTCAAGGTGTGGTCTCACCATGTAGAGATATAGAGGCATTATGACAATTTCCGTTCTATTAACCATTTCCTTCCTAATAATTCCTAACATTGTTTACTTTTTTGACTGCTGCAGCACACTGAGCCGACGATTTTAAAGTATTATCCACTATGACGCCTAGATCTTTTTCCTGGGTGGTAGCTCCTAATATGGAATCTAACATCGTGTAACTACAGCAAGGGTTATTTTTCCCTATATGCAACACCTTGCACTTGTCCACATTAAATTTCATCTGCCATTTGGATGCCCAATCTTCCAGTCTTGCAAGGTCCTCCTGTAATTTTTCACAGTCCGTTTGTGATTTAACTACTCTGAATAATTTTGTATCATCCGCAAATTTGATAACCTCACTCATCGTATTCCTTTCCAGATCATTTATATATATATATATATATATATATTTATATTGAAAAGCACCGGTCCAAGTTGAGATCCCTGAGGCACTCCACTGAATAAAATGGAAAATGTCATAATGCCTCTGTATCACTCCATGATGAGACTGCACCTTGAGTACTGTGTACAGTTCTGGTCCCCACATCTCATAAAAGATATAGTTACACTGAAGAAGGTACAGAGAAGGGCGACAAAATGATAAAGGGGATGGAACAGGTCCCTTATGAGGAAAGGCTAAAGAGGTTAGGGCTGTTCAGCCTTTTCCACTGAGAAAATTGACCATTTAATCCTACTCTCTGTTTCCTGTCTTTTAACCAGTTTGTAATCCACGAAAGGACATCGCCTCCTATCCCATGACTTTTTAGTTTTCGTAGAAGCCTCTCATGAGGGACTTTGTCAAATGCCTTCTGAAAATCCAAATACACTACATCTACCGGCTCACCTTTATCCACATGTTTATTAACCCCTTCAAAAAAATGAAGCAGATTTGTTAGGCAAGACGTCCCTTGGGTAAATCCATGTTGACTGTGTTCTATTAAATCCCTCTATATGCTCTACGATCTTGATCCTGAGAATAGTCTCCACTATTTTTCCTGGCACTGAAGCCAGGCTCACTGGTCTATAGTTACCTGGATCACCCCTGGAGCCTTTTTTAAATATTGGGGTTACATTGGCCATCCTCCAGTCTCCAGGTACAATAGATGATTTTAATGATAGGTTACAAATTTTAACTAATAGATCAGAAATTTCATTTTTTAGTTCCTTCAGTACCCTAGGATGCATACCATCCGGTCTAAGGGATTTGCTACTCTTTAGTTTGTCAATCTGGCCTACTACATCTTACAGGTTCGTCTGACTCATCACCGCTGAAAAAATCTCTGGAACTGGTATCTCCCCAACATCCTCATTAGTAAACATGGAAGCAAAAAATTCATTTAGTCTTTCTGCAATTGCCTTCTCTTCCCTAAGGGCCCCTTTAATCCCTCGGTCATCTAATAGTCCAACCGACTCCCTCACAGGTTTCTTGCTTTGAATATATTTTTAAAAGTTTTTATTATGAGTTTTTGCTTCTAAGGCCAACTTCTTTTCAAATTCTCTCTTCACCTGTCTTATCAATGTTTTACACTTAACTTGACAATGCTTATGTTTTATCCTATTTTTTTCAGATGGATCCTTCTTCCAATTTTTGAAGGATGTTTTTTTGGCTAAAATAGCCTCTTTCACCTCACCTTTTAACCATGAAGTTAATCATTTTGCCTTCCTTCCACCTTTCTTAATGCGTGGAATACATATGGACTGCGCCTCTAGAATTGTATTTTTAAACAATGTCCATGCTGTTGAACACTTTTAACCTTTGCAGCTGCACCTTTCAGTTTTTTTCTGTTTATTTTCCTCATTTTATAAAAGTTTCCCTTTTGAAAGTTTAGTGTTACAGCTGCTGATTTACTTATTGTCCCCCTTCCAGTTATTAGTTTAAATTTGATCATGTTATGATCACTGTTGCCAAGTGGCCGCACCACCGTTACCTCTCTCACCAAATCCTTTGTTCCATTAAGAATTAAATCTAAAATAGCTCCCTCTCTTGTTGGTTGCTGAACCAATTGCTCCATGAAGCAATCATTTATTACATCCAGGAACTTTATGTCTCTAGCAAGTCCTGATGTGACATTTACCCCGTCAATATTGGGGTAATTGAAATCTCCCATTATTATTGTATTGCCAAATTGGTTAGCTTCCTGATTTCTCTTAGCATTTCATCATCTGTCTGACCATTTTGTCCAGGTGGACGGTAGTATACCCCTATCACTATACTCTTACCCAACACACAACCATCTTAAACTCAACTCTTCAAAAGCAGAAATCTTTCACCTCTCCACAATCCCTCAGTCGTCTTGCAGTCTTTCCTCACATTTAAACCTCAATGACCTCTCTATTCCAATATTAACAAAAGCCCGAAACTCTGGAGTACCTCTTGGCTCCAACTTATCCATGACTACTCATATTACTTCTGTAGTAAAGAACTCTTTTTACAAATTACATATGCTTAAACAGCTGCGCCCACTCCTTTACCCTCATGATTTCCATACCATTTTACAATCCCTGATATTTCCCAGACTAGATTACTGCAAACCTCTCTATCTTGGCCTTCCCAACACCTCTCTCCAGCCTCTACAACTAATTCAAAATGCTGCTGCTCGTTTCCTAACAGGTACTTCCAGGAAAAACCATATAACCCCAATATTATATTCCTTCCACTGGCTCCCAGTCAACTTCAGGATTAAATATAAAATCATATCCATTATCCATTCTCTTATGCACAATCCCTCTTCTGTCTGGCTATGCTCTACCCTCCATATATACCAACCCAAAAGACATTTACAATCCCCTCCATCAGCCTAGCTAGACTTGACTCAGTGCTCTCCTTAACATATAGTGCTGTCCCTCCACCAATTTGATCCATACTATCATTTCGATATAATTTGTACACTGCTATCACAGTGTCCTATTGGTTATCCACCTTCCACCAGATCTCTGAGATGCCAGTTCTATCTACCTCTTCATCCAGTGCTATGCACTCTAACTCTCCCATCTTATTTGTTAGACTTCTAGCATTTGTATTCAAACATTTCAAAGTATGTTTCTTGTTTGTATTGATAGCCTGCTTATCACTGAAAGTTGGCAGGGATAATTTGGAATCTTTTTGCTCTGTCTGCTCTTTTCTTAAAGGAACCTGCTCCATTTTGTCATTGATTGTAACCTCTCTACTGGGATGCCCTGTTTTCCCTGTTCTCTTAGTATCCTTCAAAGATGCATCATTCTGAACCATGCGCTTCTGAGCATCATCTAGTTTAAAAGCTGCACTCTCTCCTTTTTAAATGTTAGCGCCAGCAGCCTGGTTCCACTCTGATTAAGGTGGAGCCCAACCTTTCAGAAAAGGTCCCTCCTACCCCAAAATGATTCCCAGTTCCTAACAAACCTAAAACCCTCTTCCCTGCACCATTGTCTCATCCATAAAAGACTGGAGAGCCTCCCTCTTGCTGCTGAACTACTGTTTGCATCTTAATTTTGCTGATTTGTTATCAAGTTTAAATTTCTAAGGGACTAGAGATTTAAAGCTAATCTAAAGTATTTTTAGTCTGGTTTATTTTATATTTGTCTGTCAATGACCCTCAAAACACTACAATTAATCTACTTATATCTACCTAGTTACTAGGGCTGCCCCCTGGCTTCAGATTTTCAGTATAGGTTGATCCAGTCCTGGTTTTACCCCATTGCATGCTGGGACATATTCTGATTCCCTTCTCGCATTCCCTAAGAAAAGTAAGACTATAAGTGCCTGCTTGCAGGGGAGTAAAACCAGGACTGGGTCAACCTGTCCTGAAAATCTGGAGTCAGTGGCAACCCTACTAGTTACCCACTTGCATTCGTGCCTCTTCTCGCCCCTCGCTCCACCCTCTCTACCTGGGATGCGACTCCCTTCGGCTCTGACAGACAGTGCAGCCGCGGCTTCTCTCCGCCTCTTGGTCCCGGTTCCCCCGGGCTGGCCTGACGCTACAGATCCGCCATGTTCCCGATGATTTAAGGACGCGCACTCGAGACTTTGTACCAGCAAGGGCACGAACCTCGGGGGCGTCCCCCCGTAGTAATGTCATCCATCTGCACTTTAAAAGGTCTTTGTTTGCTAACTTCTAACGAGTTAGCAAGGAACTCCAACAGGACTTCCTTCGGCAGTCCACGATACTTGCACCAATGATCCAAGTCAGCTGGGGAGCCCATCCCCACTGCTCAGCCTTTTCAAACTTACCAGGAGTACCCACTCCAAGGGGGCTCCGCTCTCTCTTCTTGATTTCAGATTGCCAGAACACTCGGAAGACTCCTCGTTTCTGGAAGCGATCGCAGACGTGAACACAGTGAGTTCTATTACATAGGAATCGGTACTCGCTCCACAAGGGCCTACATTCCTATTGCTCTGAAGACTCCCTTCTGTCCAAGACGTTATCGTAGGTACAGAGACCAAGAGTTACATTGGCAAGATTACAGATAGGAACCGGTACTCGCTCCACAAGGGCCCACATTCCTAGAATTTACTACAAACTCTCTTCTACTTTAGAAGCCATTTCATATACCGCAATTGTGAGTTCTTATTACAGACTGCTTGTGGGAACCAGTGCTCGCCTACTGCTCCTGTTCCTGAATGTACTGAAAACCCTCTGTGGCACAGAGACCATTGCAGACATCTACTATTGTGAGTATACCATCTTGTATCCAGTATACCCTGTCTACTCATTACATCTAGTCTCTCTCTACAGCTCAACGACCCAGAGATTACATTCCAGTATCAGAAGAACTTCAGCCTTGCCAGACACAATGACTCACTACTGCCACCTCTGGTGGTCCAGCTTCCAGCCTAATAAAGAACTATTGTGTTTATCTCATATTCTAGCCTAGCCGTTGGTTCCTCTCAGGATCTCCTCCTGAGGGTACTGTCATCTACCATCGGCCCAGGGATTCACCATTTCCTCTAGGTGGTCATTCCTTTCACTACTGTCAGCTTGTGGGAGCCAATCACTACAGACCACTGACTCCGCTCGCAGAAGTATTATATAGACAAGCTACTTCTCTTTCTCTGAGACTACTCCTCTTTCTCTGAGACTTACAAATATTATTAACAAACTATGTTACCGACCCTCAAATGGCACCTATGTAACTTAAGATACGTTAGCTTCATTTTTATGTGCCTTAATTTAAACCGTTGTGACGGTTCCCACCAAACGACGGTATAGAAAAATGTTAAAATAATAAATAAAATAAATAAACTTGCCAGCTTACTCCGTAGCGGGGGCATGATAGATTGCTATCTTTATAGCGAAGTACTATATACCTAGTGCCAACTCCTCTTCCTTGAAGAGTTGATCCATAACAGATTGCTAATCCTTAGCAGATTGATACAGCTTGCTACTTCCTTTCCTTATAGGAGCATCTAACAGCAGTTTGCTAACAGAATTACAGATAGCTAACTCCTCCCCTCTGGAGGAGCAGGTCATGTCATATCGCTACTCCTTCCCCTTTCAGGAGCATAGCAGAACAGCTTGCCATCTCCGCCCTCCTGGCGAAGTGAGTGACAGCAGATTACTAACTCCTCCCCTCTGGAGGAGGTGAGCGTAACAGATAGCTAACTCCCTAGCAAGAACCTAACAGACTGCTAGCTCCTCCCCCTTGGAGAAGGAGAGCGTAACACCCACCTTATTGACTGTTGTTCTGAATTAAATTCCTTATGTATAAAATCTGTAAGTAAATTATAGTAAGGAGTTTTGAGAAGTGTTCACCGTCAGGGGGCCCTTACAGTCCTTTTCATGCTCCTCAGCTGCAGCTGAGGAGCATGAAGCCTGGATTCACTCACAGTGACTTCTAGCATCCTCTCTACCAGAACAGGGCTCTGGTGATCCCTGCTCAGAACTGTCCTCACCATCTCGTCCCAGGTCTCATGATCCTGCCTGTCTTGCAGCCTCCCCTCCACCAGGGGAATTCAATGAGCATACTATCCAGGCTGGGTAAGGTATGCAGATGAGCCTTCTGGTCCTCTTCCTTGCTGACTTCTTGCCCCAATGATGTTCTGATCTGTTGGGAATTGCCAGGTTTTGACCATCATTCTAATATTTCAATAATCCACTTCCATCTTTATCTCTTTGGGCATAAAATTCCACAATGTGGAGGCTGTTGCTGAAAACATTCTGTTACGGAGCCAAATCTCCTGCACTTCCTTAAAAGTTGAAACACACAAAAGATCCTCTTGGCTTGATCTTAACTTCCTTGCCAGATAAACTGACTACCCTTCTCTCACCGCCCAGAAAGTTAGAGCCAAGAACTTGTTAGCCAATGTAGAATTTTGAGCATAGGTTTTGCTTTCTCTCCGAGATTTACCTGGTATAAATCTCGCTGCTGTATGTTGAACTAGTTATTTATTTATTTTTTATTTTTATATACCGACATTCCTGTATAAAATACAAATCACACCAGTTTACAATAAAACATAACTTCGCCTGTGAGCGTTACATAGAACAATCAGCAAATTATACTAAAAAGCATACATTACCTTTGTCAGAAATGTAAAACAACTATAAATAAGAAATTGTTAACAAGGGATAAAAGATAACAAGGGGAATATTTAAAACTAGGGGGTGCATAAAGGGGAATGCCCTTTTGTCGCGCCCCTTCGGTGCACAACGCGCGGCGCGCGGCGCCTGCTGGCTTGGCGCTTTTAACGGATCAGTTGCAATTTATGTGTTAAGTATGCTGGTAAAACCCATCAATAAAGCATTACAATAGTCCAAGTGGGATGCTACCAAGGAGAGAATGATAGACTGCAAGACTTTGCCATCTAATTATGGATGCAACCCCCATATCAGCCTTAGTATATAATAAACTGTTTTGACAATAGCATCACTTGCACTTCTAAGTCAAACGTTCCTTCCATTATAACCCCTAAGAGGATAATATTCAGCGGCTGTTAGCCGTCTCCAATTAGCTGGATTATGTAGGGGCATTTCAGGAGCCTTCAAAGGTTGAGATAAGTTAGCCAGCTAAAAGTTAGCTAGCTAACTCAACTATTCCGCTGACTTTGCATTTCAAAGTCAAACGTTTCTTTCATTATAACCCCCTAAGGGGTCAATAACTCACAAGTTATCTGGTCAAATGCAGACTTTTCAATATTTCCACCACTTATCCAGCTAAAGTTAAGCCGGATGACTTATTATCCATCTCCAATTTAGCTGGATTATGTAGGGGCATTCCATGGGCCTTCCAAGGTAGTTAGCTGGGTAACTTATCGGCTAACTCTGGTCATGATATAGAGTAGTCCAAAAGGTAGCCGGATAAAGTTATCCAGATATTTTTTAATTAACTGGATATAATCAATAGTGTGGCTGCATCATTGATTATCCCTCCAAAGTTAGCGGGATAAGTTTATCCCGCTAACTTTGCAGTCCAGCCAGTGATTGAATACTACCTCCTAAATTTTTAATTTTAGATGTCAATCCACAATCCATATTCCCAGTCTGTAGAGGTGGCAGCTGTCTCAAAACATTTTTATTCCCAGTGCACAAAATCTCTGTTTTAGAACTATTCAATTTGAATTTTTACTTTCTAGGGTTTCATCCCAATTCGACTGCAGGGGCACCATTAGTTGGATATCATCCTCATAACAGTGTCCCTCTATACTATAACTCCTTGTTATCTCTCCCAGAGGCCGGGCTTCCTGGGACTCCTGCTACCAGACTCTAATCCAGCGCCTGCTGTCTGGACACCTGACCAGGCTCCTTTTTCTTGAGTTTCTCCCAGAGACCTCATGACAAAGTAGGCATGTGGACCATCTCCTTCTTCTCAGTCACCAACATTCCCAAGCAATCACTGACACTGAGTTGATGCTGTCAGCCAGATGTTTGGGCAACAGCCTCACTAGTTTTGATTGCTGTATAGATTATTAAAAGGTTCTGGAGATAAAATATGGGCGGGACTGTTTGATTTCATGAGTCGTCCTGTGTGGTTATCCCCACATGAAAGATAGAGAACCATGAGGAAAAAAAGCAAAAGCTAACTTCAATGAGGATTCTACAAGTGATGAAGTTTCTACAGGTGACAGCTGGATTGCATTCTTAGAGTTGTTGAGTTGAAGAACTGGGCATACTGGATGGGGCAATCTGCCATCATCTACCATGCTACTGTCTAGTTTACATCTTAAATCATTCATTAATGTAGAAATACATATACTCAGGCAGGAGTCACAGTAATGCATCTGGCCCAGAAATACATTGCACCAGGCTGCTTCCACAATGATGGATCAGCACATTTTCATCCTTCGCAGTCTTTTTTCACATCTACATTTCCATTAGGAAGCTATTGTTTTATTTGGGGGGGGGGGGGGGTTGCAGCAGGAGGAATCCAGAAAATGGTATTTCAAAACTACACGAGGTAAATCCTCATCAGGTGAACACTGCTCCCTCACGCATTTTACAGCTTTTCACTGGATGATAAACAGAAGGTGTTCCAACTTTCTCCCTCCCATGGAGACTTCACCGCTACAGCAAATTGCATCAATGCTCTCAGGAACTCAAACCATGAAGGCCAACCCTCGCCGGCCAGTACAGCGGTAGGACATACACAGCATGCCTTGCTAAGTAATTCCCTGCTGAGGAAGGTCCCTGACCACAAGGATGCACTCATGACATGATATAAAAGCACTAAAAGTGTATAGCCATAACTCACACAGAGATCATTAACGGGGTCTCATGCCTACTACAGAAGTGTGAACTTGTTTACCACAGCTGTTGGGATCTGGTGAGTGTGGTGATTTGGGGGGGTATAGGAATTGTATGCATGAAGATATATTGCATAATCTGTAAAAATATTACACACGATCCCAAAAATGAAACAGAGGTGCAAAAACCTCTAAGTAATAGAGGCATGAACATTTAGAAAAGACTTGTGCTGGTGCTATATTTTGCTGATTTGATGCCTCTTCCTTCACAATGGACTGCGAGTATTTTCAGACTTGAGCACTCAAAATAATATCATTTACCAGTTTGTTAAAGTAAGCACTCAAATATTTGTGAACTATATTTAAAAAAAAATCTTCAACGAATCCCCATATGACAAAACCTGTGCACTTATCTTAGACATTCACCATTACCCCAAAGCCCACACAAAAATTTGGAGCACCAACTAAAATGTCAAACGCTACTAACACGCCCGACCCAGGCCCATGCTTCAACGGGACTAGCCATCTTCCTCAGTGATCAAACACACCGTAAAACAAACAGACAAGAGAAAACATATCGAGGATTTTACTTTCTTAGTCCTAGAGAAGCCTGTTATGCAGGTTTGGGGAGATAATTATGATTGTGCGTTGAATCGTGGACAACAGTGATGGATACAGATATTGCAAATGGTTTGGCCATTGGGCTTGAATAAAGAAATAGAACGGCACTCTTCCTGACATATTGGAGCTGTCATTCTTATGCAGTAGTATATCTTTAAGAGCACGACATTTTTACTGCTGCTTTATAAATGGAGAGGCGTTTGCATTGCAGCTGACCCCATTTTTATAAATGTGATGTATAAGACGGTGTTAAGATAGGAGGTTTATATTTCTTTAGTTATTTTATTTTAAATCTTTTCTCTACCGTTGTTTGGTGGGGACCGTCACAACGGTTTACATTAAGGCACATAAAAGTAATAATGCTGCAATTTGTCCGGTTTACAAAAGTGCCATAAGGTTCGGTAACATAGTTAGTGATCAATATGAAATGTTAAATGAAATGAATCTTGTCCAGGTCTCTATCTCGGTTTTGATTACAGAATTAACTTTAAAATTGTGACTGTCTTTTAAAAAAACTACACATTTAGTGAATACAGCAGTGTGTGTGGGTGTTTTATGGTTCGTGCTTTGCTCGTCCCTGGTTTCTATTCTCCCTTCTCTTTCTGAAAAGCTTGTTTAAAGAGCCAGGTTTTTAAACCTTTTCTAAAGGTTTTGCTGTCTCTTTATTTATTTATTTATTTAACATTTTTTCTATACCGACCTTCATGGTTAAAATACCATATCAGGACGGTTTACATCGAACAGGGGTAAAATAACTAGATAAAGGAAGAAAAACAAAGTTACATTATTCTTTGTAATCTTAAATCTAGGGGCATGGAATTCCATAGTATGGGTCCTGCCAGGCATAGTGCTCTCTCTCGTACTTGTGTTAGTCTTGCGGTTTTGACTGATGGAATAGTTAGGAGTGCTTTGTTTGCTGACCTTAGGTTTCTGTTAGGGATGTGTACACGGAGGGCTGTATTTAACCAGTCTGCATGTTCGTTATGTATTAACTTATGTATGGTGCACAGTGCTTTGTATTATATTCTTTGTTCTATGGGAAGCCAGTGTAATTCAGCCAGTGTTTCAGTGATGTGATCTCTTTTACTTTTGCCAGTTAAAATTCTTGCAGCTGAGTTTTGCAGAACCTGCAATGGTCTTAGTGAGGTGTATGGAAGACCTAGCAGAAGTGCATTACAATAATCAGTGCTTGCAAATATTAATGCTTGTAGCACTGATCGAAAGTTAGCAGTTGTCAGAAGTGGTTTAAGTCTCCTGAGGACCATGAGTTCAGTGTATCCTTCCCTTACTTTTAGAGATATGTCTTGTTTTAAGCTTAGTTCGGTGTCAATTATTACTCCTAGATTCCGTACTTTCTCTGCAAGTATTATTTGTTGGTTATTTTTTAGTGTGATTGGGTTTTGTTTGATTTCCATATTTTTTTTTCTTTCTAAATGTAAGAATTCTGTCTTCTCTATGTATCCTTGAGTCATTTAGCGCTATTGAGACTTGTCATGTAGATATTTTCCCTTCTAATATGTTTTCTTTTATCTGTTTGTTTTACGGTGTGTTTGTCCACTGAGGAAGATGGTTAGTCCCGTTAAACCAGGGCCTGGGTCGGGCGGGTTAGTAGCGTTTGACATTTCAATTGGTTCTCGGAAGAATGTTTGAGTGGGCGCTGGGTAATGGTGAATATCTAAGATAAGTGCACAGGTTTTGTCATATGGGGATTTATTGGGTTTTTTTTTAATATAGTTCACAATTTTTTAACTGTTTATTTTAACAAACTGGTAAATTATATTATTTTGAGTGCTCGGGTTCGAAAATACTTGCAGCCCATAACGAGGCAAGAAGCATCCGATCAACATAACACCCGCACATTTTGATACCAGTATCATTTTTAAAAAGTCTTTTTTGAAAAATATTCCTGCCTATATTATTTAGAAGTTTTTACACCTCTGTTTTGTTTTAGTGATCATAGATATATTTCATAATCTATATTGTAGGCGGTTAACAATGGTCTTTGTTCCAATGTGGACAAAGTGAAAACTGCCCTTTAAATCAGTTTTTGTGCGCCATTGGTTCCCATATTTTGAGTCAGGTTGTACTTTTAGGTTTTGAAGGGGAGGGGAGAGGAGACAATGGAAAGGGAAGGGACAGCACCACAGGACAAAGTAGCCTCGCAGCATCTTGAACAACAGTATTGAAAGTGCAAAACAAGGTGCCAAGACAGCATTTCCTAAACCACCCCAAATGATAACACTGCCCCATCGGTTGCAGTGGTGCTGAAGAAAATTGAATTCTCATCTGGCCGTAATGCCTTCTACTGGATCAACATGACCCTTGCTCTTACATATGAGCTTTTAAGAGCACACTGGCCCCTTCTTCATCTGTCCAAAGCATTACATGTCCAGCAAATGTTATAACAAAGAAGCAATAAAGTAGTAGGGTGGAGGTGATGCTTTTATTTTCACAGTCGCTGAGATGAGGGATGTCTGTTTTTGAGATGTGTTATGTTTATCTCGTGGCTGATGCAATATCATGCACACAAAAAACGTGCACCCAACTTGGACACACCCACATCTCCTCTCTTGGGCACTCGATCTAATATTCTAATGAGCTGCTGCGCTAAAAGGGACGCACAACTGATAATTTGGGCGTCCCTAGCACATCCGTTCTATCGAACGCCCAGGAGAAGTGACTGGGCGAAAGTAAGGAAAATGGACCCTCGATTTTCTAAGCGTCCATTTTCCTAACCTATGTCAAGTTTTTTCCTTTTTCGTTGCAGTTTTATGTGGTTTCTCCTGCTTAGTATCGCAACAATATAAGTAGGAGTCTTTTTTGCTCTTCTGAGCATGGCTTGGGGAGCCTCAAAATTTAACACCAGCTCTGAGCTGGTGTTTTAGTTTTTAAGCATTCAAATGTGCACGTCGGCCACACAATTATTTTTAAATTAGGAGATACTAGCTAATAGCCTCATCAACATGGCATTTGCATGTGATTAGTGGTATTAGCTATGCACTGGGATGAATGCATGTTTTGGACATGCTAATCCCGATATTGCATTGGGAGTACATCTAGCACATCTAAAACATGCGTCCAACCTGCATTAGAGGTGCGCTGAGCTCAGCACCTGATATTGCGTTGGCCCCCTTGTTTGTTAGTTCTTAATGTTGGATTGCATTATACATAATGGATAGGGAGGTGATATTTAGTCTTGATATTATATCGGGGAAGGATCCTTAGATAGATATTGGGTTGGGATTAAATACTGACCCATGCTATTTATTAACTTTATTCAGTTTGTTGTTGATGAAATTGGGCAATGGGTCTTGTTTTGCATTTGATAAGATTGTAAAATGTTTTTCCTTTTGTGAATGAGTATACCATTTTGGAATTGCAGAATCTTAAGGTCTATATTAAATTAAATTTGGCTAATGTTAGAAGATGGAGACTTGAGATAATGAAGGCTCCTTCATCAGGCAATGCACTGCAATGTATAAACTAGAAAGCATGGCATTACCCAAGGCAAGTCCTGCTCACAAATCTGCTTCACTTTTTGAAGGGGTTAAAAAACATGTGGACAAAGATGAACTGGTAGATGTAGTGTATTTTAATTTTCAGAAGGCATTTGACAAAGTCCCTCATGAGAGGCTTCTAGGAAAAGTAAAAAGTCATGGGATAGGTGGCAATGTCCTTTCATGGATTACAAACTGGTTAAAAGACTGGAAACAGAGAGTAGGACTAAATGGTCAATTTTCTCATTGGAAAAGGCTGAACAGCCCTAACCTCTTTAGTCTTTCCTCATAGGGGAGCTGTTCCATCCCCTTTATCATTTTGGTCGCCCTTCTGTGTACCTTCTCCAGTGAACTATATCTTTTATGAGATGAGGGGACCAGAATTGTACACAGTACTCAAGGTGCAGTCTCATCATGGAGCAATACAGAGGCATTATGACATCCTCCGTTTTATTAACCATTCCCTTCCTAATAATGCCTAACATTCTGTTTGCTTTTTTGATTGCTTTAGCACACTGAGCTGATGTTTTCAATGTGTTATCCACTATGATGCCTAGATCTCTTTCTTGGGTGGTAGCTCCTAATATGGAACCTAACATCAAGTAACTACTGCATAGGTTATGTTTGTCTATATGCATCACCTTGTACTTGTCCACAGTAAATTTCATCTGCTGTTTGGATGCCCAATCGTCCAGTCTTGCAAGGTCCTCCTTCAATTTATCATAATCTGCTTGTGATTTAGCTACTCTAAATAATTTTGTATCATCCCCAAATTTGATAACCTCACTCGTCGTATTCCTTTCCAGATCATTTATATATATATATTGACAAGCACCGGTCCAAGTACAGATCCCTGAGGCACTCCACTGTTTACCCTTTTCCACCGAGAAAATTGACCATTTAATCCTACTCTTTGTTTACTGTCTTTTAACCAGTTTGTAATCCATGAAAGGACATCGCCTCCTATCCCATGACTTTTTACTTTTCCTAGAAGCCTCTCATGAGGGACTTTGTCAAACGCCTTCTGAAAATCCAAGTATACTACATCTATAGGTTCACCTATATCTACATGCTTATTGATCTCTTCAACAAGGGACTTCCCTTGGGTAAATCCATGCTGTGTTCCATTAATTAAACCATGTCTATCTCTGTTTGCTCTGTGATTTTAATCTTTAGAATAGTTTCCACTATTTTTCCTGGCATGTTTATTTTTTGTTTATTACTGACCCTTTCATATTTGAGGGGGGGGAGGGTGTTGCTGTTGATCTCAGCAGAGCAAGTCAGTTGTAGCAACAAAAGATGTCGTGGGAAAGTGGAAATTTGTTGATTCATTCACACTTCTCTGGACTTGAGCAAGATGATTGAGTATAAGGAACTGGCATGCTGGGAAAGGGAACTCTGTCCCCCGACTACAAACATGAAAAAAGGCACAGGAAAAGGGACATCAATCTCCACACCTGAACCTCCCCCCCCCCCCCCCTCGCCCTTGTTCCCATCGGTTTATTTATTTATTAGTTTTCTGGTTTTGTGTGCCAATAATACTATTGGGGCATGAACATCTCTCTTCTTAGGAGAGTTTATTATTTTAAAATGGTGTTGCTTCCTAAATGGTTGCTGTGTTCCACGCCCGTGGCCATCCACGGGCGTGGCCCCCTACCTCCACCACGGCGGCGACCCGCCATGGCAAATCCTGACATGCTCCCCGGGGCCGGTGCCCATCACCCCGGGGATGGTCCGCAGTCTGGCCGCTCGCTGGGGAGCTGTCCCCATGCCTCCCTCACGGAGCTCTGCTGGCTTTCCTCCTCGGAGGAAATCCAAGATGGCCGCCGCCATCTTTAGGCACAAGGCCACGCCCCCCTGCTGGATTTAAAGGGACCTGATCCCTTTAATGATACTCACCTGCTTCCAATGATCTAAGCAGAGGAAGTATTTAAGGAGGCTTCCTCTGCTCATTCCTCGACTTGGCAACGTCCTCCAACGCTGTCTAGTCTGCTTGCTTCGGTGAGTTCCCTGTGCTCAGACACTGGTTCCTATTTCGTTTTGGTGTTCCCGGTTCCTGACTTCAGATTGGCTTACGGTGATTCTCTGGTTCCTGACTTCGGATTGGCTTACGGTGATTCTCTGGTTCCTGTCTTCGGATTGGCTTACGGTGACTCTCTGGTCCTGACTTCGGATTGGCAAGCGGTGATTCTCTGGCACTCGACTTCGGACTGGTGAGCGTCAGCCCTCTGGCACTTGACCTAGGACTCCTTCAAGACCACCGTCTCCAAGGGCCCACCTAAGTCCCAGTGGCCCAGGTCCCTAAAGGCTCCTCCCGGGGGGGGACCACGGGCTTCCAGGGCGAAGCTCCAGTTGGCCTTTGCACCGATACCCTGACCTCTCTAGGTCCACCTAAGTCCCAGCGGTCGGGTCCCTACGGGCTCCTCCCGGGGGGACTGCAGACCACCAGTGGTGAAGACCATCCATCTGCTCACCTCCTCGTCCGACTCCACAGTAGCTCCTGTCTTCAGTACCAAGGGTCAGCTGCTCTCCTCCTCTGTCCTGCCTCGCCACCCGACGAGAGAACCTACGGATTCTCCACAAGGTGTAACATCCCCTCGTCGGCCCAAGGGTCCACAAGCCTGAGCATAACAATGGTTGAATTTATTTGGGGAATTTTGCCTCTCTTTTTGACCAGACATACAGTCTCTGGATATTAGAAAGCAATGAGATTTTGTTTATGGAAAGGACGGACACTTCGTCTTACATTAAAACAGTTAAAAGTGCCCTGGGTGAAAGGAAGTTTGGGAGTCCCTGATATCAGATGGTACAACATAGTGGCGAGTTTATGACATATGGCAGACTGGATCCAAGGAACTAGTTATTATATGGATGAAAATTTTGAAAAAGGATTGGTGTTTCCTTTTTCTATGCCACGTTTATTTATTTATTTATTTATAAAATGTATATAAATTTACTAAGTGGTTTACAATAAAAATATTCATAATACAAAAATACAATATGAACATCTTAAAACAGACATACATTACATCAATACAAAGCATATATCAGGCCCCATTACACATACTGTTGAGGGCGTGCTGGGGAGCGATCCCGCTTCTCGGAGATGAAGCGTACCCAGGTCTTTGCAACCTGTTGCGCTGGGATGAGTGGCCCTTGGACATCGGCAAACCGGGAGAGGAGCTCCAAGGAAGTGCCGAGGCAGGTGAGAAAGAACCTCGTCTGGGTGAAACCAGAAGTGCAGGCCCCTGCCGACCTGCACAGCCTCCAGAAGGCCAACCAAGCAAGGATGGTCTCTGAATAGGCCTCCAACCACTCCAAGCTCTTTCAGACCTGCTGCTGGGTAATGGCAGAGGCGGCAGGCGGCAGGCCGGACAGGAGGCAGAGGTGGACGAGGACATCTGGCAAACGTGGACATTGGAGAAGATGAAGACTCAGGATACTGACGAAGACTCAGGTTACTGGAGAAGATGAAGAAGAGTTAAAACTCAGAGAAGATATCTGGCCATGACTCGTAGCAGCATCCATTCTGGACTGAGCTTTGGGGACACAGCGTGATCACATACCTGACAGGTCATTTGAAGGAAGACAGAACTTCTGACCCGGCGTAGAAGACGAATCTGAAGGTCAACTGAAGTTGGACAGAGGACAGGCCACTAGGAGGTAAAATCCAGAACCAGGACATCCGAGGATGACAGAAGTCAAAGACATCTGGACAGACTAAAACATTAGGCCTCCACGGCGAAGGTTCAGGACATCCTCTTTGGACTTCCAGGACACACACTGAAGGGCAGTGAGGAAGAGCGAGGCAAGGACATTAAGCGGACTTTGGACCATGGACGTGGACAGATGAAGGTCATGGAAGATCCTCGGCTTAGACGGAAGGAGTTATCCCACCGAGTGCTCTACACACCCAGCTGGGATGGTCGCGGACCACTTAGACCACTGCGCGCCCTACACAACCCAGTCGGGCTGGATGTGGACCACTCAGGATCGGAACAGCGCGGAGCTTTGGCAGACGCAGGACAGGGCGGACAACAGAACCTCACAGAAGAGATATCAGGATTTCGGAAGCATGGTGGACATCAGGACATCAGAGACGGAGAACGTCAGGACAAGGAGAACATTGCAGCATCAGGAACATCAATGAGGACACATCAGGAATGGGAGAGACATCAGTAGAGACCAGTAACATGAAGAACGAGGGATCCCATGAAGACAAGGAGAGATGCCGGACAGGAGCAGGAAACGAGAAGTCCTCAGGAGGAGTAGCCCCTTACCAAGGAGAAGAGAAGTGACAACTGAGCCATTTTGTAGGGCTGAAGAGGCGACTCCCATGGTGATGTCATCAGGTGGAGTCCAGGGACCACTCTCACGCTGGCCCTTTAAGAGCTGAAGAGAGGAGCGGCCCCGCACCTAAGAAAGCAGGAGTGGGCAGGACCATGGAGAGTGGCCATGCTGTGGCTGAGAGTGCAGGAGCAGGGCTGGGCCGGAAGAGGCCCCAGTGTCGAAGGCGGCTTCCTGCCGCAGAGAGGCAGGCTGAGAGCGGCTCCTGCCTCGGAGGCAGAGTGATGGCGGCGTCCATGTCGCTGCGGAGCAGGCCTTCATGCCTGCCGGAAAAGACAAACCCGGCGGCCCCACGCCGCTGCAGGAGGCCAAAGTCCGCGGCTCCCCACCGCGGTGAAGAAGAAGGTAGGCTGCGGCTCGCCACCACAAGGAATGTCGGCAGCAGCCTACGGGCTGCGAGGTAAATGCCTGCTCGTGGCACAGCCCGTGAGCAGGAGTGCAACACATACATTATGTCAAAACAACAATCAGAGCCTCAGTACTGCCTAGATGCCAATAGCTTACTCTAACAGAAAGCAGGAGAGCAAAAAAATGCCACATACGTTATTCATCTTGCTAGTAGCCAGTTGCCAGAAAATTTTAAATATCATTGTCTAATTGTGCCACTTTATAAGACTTTTGGGTACATTACATTTAAATAGTAAACATTCCCCTTTTTCCCATTAGTGGATAATGGAAAAGGACGATTTCTGGATTGACAGACTTGTAGATTATGGGTATAGGCCAAATAGTGGATGAACAAAGGAAGATAATGTCTTTCACTGAGTTAGGTGCAGTCTTTGATTTGCCAGAAAGAGATTATTTTTCTTACATGCAAGCTCATCATTATGTTCAATCTTTGGTTCCCTCAGAGTTGACTAAAGATCATTGGGTAATTATTACAAGAATGGTTTGACATAGAAGATCCCGGGAGACATACATTATCCTCTTTTCACAAATTATTGGCTTGAGAAGAACCTGAATGGGATTTTGGGAGGAAGAATTGGGAGTTGTCTACCCATACAGAGATACAAGGCATGGCTTGCTGGTAATATCTAAATTATCTAACAATATACAAATGAGCGGAACACAATTCAAAATTTAACGTGAGCTTTTATTTCACAGAGACAGGCTTATTTAGCTAAAAATACAACTTCTGATTTATGTATAAAATGTCCTGTTGAAGTGGGATATCTGGGACACTCCCAAGCATTTTGGGGAAAAGTCATTACCCTATGTGGGGCACATTATTTCCCAAGCAATGGTTCCTAAGGCCTTAACAGCTTTACTGGGGGATGTCACAGTGGCTTCTGATTTTACTCCTTTGCAGTGGTTGTGGATGCAAAAAGTGATGTTATTGGCAAAAACAGCTATTTTGCATTTCTGGCGGCAGCTGCAAGTCCCTTCCCTTACTTTTCTGAAAAGCAAGATTCATATTCTTCTCATTATGGAGCAGATGTCATGCACAGGTTTTACATCCTAAAAGAAAGACATTGATGTTAGATAGCTGGCTTACATATATCTTACTCCTGCCCCATAAAGTTCATTGTCAGAGCCTTAATGATTTTTCCAAAATTACTAAAAAATCAAAAACCTTGGCTGAAACCGCAGATACCGAAAAGGTAGCTGGAGGGGGTAGAGGGATATGGGTGGGGTCTGGAGGGAGGGGCAAATTGGGGAAGATAAGGGTAAAGAATTGTAATACTGATCTGCATTGTAACGTTTGAACTTATGGCAAAGTAGATGACAAAAAGCTATTGTTAAGGCTGACGGTGGTGAAGAGTAACTCCACCCTTGGCTATTTCATGGTTGTATCTCTGCTTTCTTGTTAATAAAAAGATTGAACTAAAATACAATATAACAAAGTCAGCATGGCTTTACCCAGGGCAAGTCTTGCCTCACAAATCTGCTTCACTTTTTTTGAAGGAGTTAATAAACACGTGGATAAAGGTGATCTGGTAGATATAGTATACTTGGATTTTCAGAAGGCGTTTGACAAAGTTCCTCATGAGAGGCTTCTAGGAAAAGTAAAAAGTCATGGGATAGGTGGCGATGTCCTTTCGTGGATTGCAAACTGGCTAAAAGACAGGAAACAGAGAGTAGGATTAAATGGACAATTTTCTCAGTGGAAGGGAGTGGGCAGTGGAGTGCCTCAGGGATCTGTATTGGGACCCTTACTGTTCAATATATTTATAAATGATCTGGAAAGAAATACGACGAGTGAGATAATCAAATTTGCAGATGACACAAAATTGTTCAGAGTAGTTAAATCACAAGCAGATTGTGATAAATTGCAGGAAGACTTTGTGAGACTGGAAAATTGGGCATCAAAATGGCAGATGAAATTTAATGTAGATAAGTGCAAGGTGATGCATATAGGGAAAAATAACCCGTGCTATAATTACACAATGTTGGGTTCCATATTAGGTGCTGCAACCCAAGAAAGAGATCTAGGCGTCATAGTGGATAACACATTGAAATCGTTGGCTCAGTGTGCTGCGGCAGTCAAAAAAGCAAACAGAATGTTGGGAATTATTAGAAAAGGAATGATGAATAAAACGGAAAATGTCATAATGCCTCTGTATCGCTCCATGGTGAGACCGCACCTTGAATACTGTGTACAATTCTGGACGCCACATCTCAAAAAAGATATAATTGCGATGGAGAAGGTACAGAGAAGGGCAACCAAAATGATAAAGGGAATGGAACAGCTCCCCTATGAGGAAAGACTAAAGAGGTTAGGACTTTTCAGCTTGGAGAAGAGACGACTGAGGGGGGATATGATAGAGATGTTTAAAATCATGAGAGGTCTAGAACGGGTAGATGTGAATCGGTTATTTACTCTTTCGGATAGTAGAAAGACTAGGGGGGCACTCCATGAAGTTAGCATGTGGCACATTTAAAACTAATCGGAGAAAGTTCTTTTTTACTCAGTGCACAATTAAACTCTGGAATTTGTTGCCAGAGGATGTGGTTAGTGCAGTTAGTAAAGCTGTGTTTAAAAAAGGATTGGATAAGTTCTTGGAGGAGAAGTCCATTACTTGCTATTATGTTCACTTAGGGGTAGATTTTTTTAAAAAGCGCGTTCGCGTACTTTTGTTTGCGCACCAGGCGCAAACAAAAGTACGCTGGATTTTATAAGATACGTGCGTAGCCGCGTGTATCTTCTAAAATCCTGGATCGGCGCGCGCAAGGCTGCCGATTTTGGGCAGCCGGCGCGCGCCGAGCCGCGCAGCCTGTCACCGTTCCCTCCGAGGCCGCTCCGAAATCGGAGCGGCCTCGGAGGGAACTTTCTTTCGCCCTCCCCTCACCTTCCCCTCCCTTCCCCTACCTAACCCACCCCCCCCCCCCGGCCCTATCTAAACCCCCCTTTACCTTTATCCACGGATTTACGCCTCCCGGAGGGAGACATAAATCCATGCGTGCCGAGACTCGACCTGGGGCAGTTCCGGAGGGCGCGGCCACGCCCCCGGAACGCCCCGGCCCAAAACCACGCCCCCAGGTCCGCCCCCAAAACGCCACATCCCGCCCCCAAAACGCCGCGTCGTTCGGCCCCGCCCCGACACGCCCCCTTCCAAATACCCCAGGACCTACGCGCGTCCCGGGGTTCTTCGCACGCTGGCGGCCTATGGAAAATAGGCCGCCAGCGCACAAGGTCCTGCTCGCGTAAATCCGGGCAGATTTACGCGAGCAGGGATTTTAAAATCCGCCCGTTAGAGAATAGCCACTGCCATTAGCAATGGTAACATGGAATAGACTTAGTGTTTGGGTACTTGCCAGGTTCTTATGGCCTGGATTGGGCACTGTTGGAAGCAGGATGCTGGGCTTGATGGACCCTTGGTCTGACCCAGTATGGCATTTTCTTATGTTCTTATGCTTTTATTTCCCAGCAGATCTCAATTATTCACCTACACAAAACTGCAAGCTATGTAATGATATTCCGTCTGATCTTCTTTTCATACACAGGGAGGGCAAGTTTCGGTGAAACTGAACCAGACCTCAGCAGGGCATCATGTTGGCCCCCAATAACACCCAGTACCAGCCTCCATTCTTCATCCTGATGGGTATCCCGGGGCTGGAAGCTGCACACATCTGGATCTCCATCCCATTCTGTACTCTGTATGTCACAGCAGTTATAGGAAATGCTATAATCCTCATTATCATCAAAACAGACGCCAGCCTCCACCAGCCCATGTACTTCCTCCTGTCCATGCTGTCTGGGATGGACATTGCTATACCTACCTGTGTAATACCTAAAATGCTGGGCATCTTCTGGTTTGGTAACCAAGAAATTCATTTTTCTGCCTGCCTGATTCAGATGGTCTGCACTCATGCACTCACGGCCGTGGAGTCTGGAGTCCTGATGCTAATGGCTCTGGATCGTTACACTGCTGTGTGCAATCCCCTGAGATACACGTCTGTCCTAACCACTCAGCTCCTTGCCAAAATGGGGCTTGCGGTTTTTCTGAGAGGTGGGTTATTATTCGCCCCTCTTGCTTTTCTTCTTCAAAGGTTGCCGTTCTGTAGAAATAATATCATTGCTCACACGTACTGTGAGCACATGTCCGTAGCGAAGCTGGCCTGTGCAAGCATAACACTCAATACTGTGTACGGGATGAGTGCCGCTCTTTCCTTAGTAACATTAGATCTGCTGTGCATTGCTTTGTCTTATGCTCTGATTCTTAGGACTGTTGTAAGGCTTTCATCCAAGGAAGCGCGAGCAAAAGCTTTTAGCACCTGCACTGCCCACGTCTGTGTGATCGCCATGTTTTATGCACCAGGTATATCCACCGCTTTCTTACAGAGGGTCAGCCATAATGTGTCTCCCTCTGTTCATATCGTAGTGGCCACTCTCTACCTGATAATCCCACCCGCAGTAAACCCCGTAGTGTACGGGGTGAGCACAAGGCAGATCCGGGAGAAGGTAAGGAGCATATTCCTTCAGAGAAAGGCCATTTCGATGTAAGACACTTTGAGGCCTTTTTACTCAGCTGGGATGAAAGAACCTGAAAGAACTATTTAGCCAGAGGTAAAAACCTCACAGATTGCAGTACCTGAGTATCGCACCTCAGTAAATCCTGTGGCACTCGCGTGTTTCTGTCCATGGCCACGCACAATGGTGGACTCTCATCCCGGGGTTGCCATCTTTGAAAGGGACCGCAGGGCCCCGTAAATGCCCCCCTCAGCCACAAAGCTGCCCTCGTGATCTGTGGGGCGAGCAGTACCCCCCCCCCTCCCTCAGCCTCCGTCCATATTCCCATCCAGTCTATAATAAAAAATAAAAGCTGTGGTAAAGTCCTGCTCCAGGCTTAAAGCACCGCCCCCTTTGAAAAAAAAAAGTAACCCTCACCTTCAAGAAGCCCCCCAAGCACCCCCCAGCCATCCGCAGGATTACCCCATAAGTCTGAAGTAGCATGAAGCAGGGGTCATCCTCACTCCCTCCTGCCCCTCTCTTGCCGTCTTTTCAAAATGCTGGCTTTTGACCCCAGGCTCCCCCATGCCCTGCATGTGTGTTGTAAAAAAAAAAAAAAAAGTCATCTTTGATTGTTATTTGGTATATTTTGAAATTTTCAAAAATATTCAGAACAGCCTCAAAAAATATATTATCCAAAAATAGGAGGTGGATTCAATAATCTCTACTCTGATCCCACCGCTGCCCACCTAAGAAACAGGATTCACTCCCCAAGAAACCAACCTTTTATTCGTCTCCCTGTGTCCTCCATCCTGAATACATTTACTCCTGCCTTGAGAGAGGGGGGGATTATTTAGGTGCGTGCATTGGGGGTTCTTATTGTGGAGAAGAGAGATGCTGATTCTTGGCCTACTCACTCTGTCCCCATTAGTTAACTGCTAGGATCGGCATTCTGTCAGTTAACTACACCTCCCGAGGTTTCAGTAAATTTACCTATGTTTATTAAATATGAGCCTATTACCTCATTATTTCCCTGTTTTGAATGCAGAAGATAGGACATAAGCTCCAACAGATTCCACAGGTTGACAGTGTGCTGAGTGAAAAAAAACAATTTGTTTAAAATCTGCTGGTTGTGGGAGGAATTGGAGAGACAAACCTTTTGAGAGAGAGGAGGCGTGAAGGACTGCGAAGGGAACCCTGTTGGAATACAGGGAGCCTTGGGAGCGGAGAAAACATCTATCCCTCGCGCCGACCCCGCTGACATCATCCAGCGGCGACGGGACTCCCCAATAAAACCGGAAGAGCTGCGGCTTCTAATCGGAGGAATTGGAGAGACAAACCTTTCGAGAGAGAGGAGGCTTGAAGGACTGCGAAGGGAACCCTCTTGGAATACAGGGAGCCTTGGGAGCGGAGAAAACATCTATCCCTCGCGCCGACCCCACTGACGTCATCCAGCGGCGACAGGACTCCCCAATAAAACCGGAAGACCTGCGGCACGCAGCCGCCGGCGCGCTGCTGAAGCCGCGTGCCAAAGGGGCGCGCCCCTTCTGAAGTTTTATTCGTCTATCTTAATACCCATTTATGGGTAAGAAAAGAAAGACAAAGTTTGTTACTTCATCTCCAGGAGTCACACCAGCTAGAGACCCGATGGACTCCCATGTGGTAAGAAGATTAGGTCATTTTGAGAGACATTCTATACCTGAAATCTCCTTTTCATCAGGTTCACCAGAGAGTCCTGCCATACTACAGTCATCCCTGAGGTCGATGGAGACTCTAAGTTCCGACCAACAGAGGTTGGAGCAAGGGACTGGGGCCTCAGTGAATATTGATAATGTTAGAAATATGGGGAATGCTAGTGTGCAAGAAAGCCAGGAAGTGTTGGTACCTCAGGAAATGATACCTGGGGGAAATACTGATACTGATATTGAACCTCAAAATGTTACTTTATGTGATATTTGGAAGGTTCAAATGGAAGTAAAGAAAACCTTAAATAATTCTACTAAGCAATTTCAGGATGATATAGGAGTGATTAATAATAAGATAGATCAGCAAGTAATTAGATTGAATATGCATGATGAAAATATTGGGGTTATTAATACTCAGATAACAACTTTACAAGGAGCTAATAATGCCTTTATCAAAGATAGCTTGATTATCCATCGACAGTTAGAAATGTTAGAAAATGAAAATAGAGCGAGAAATTTAAGGTTTTTGAATTTTCCAATGTCTAGACTGCTATCAGCATTTGAGTTGTTGAAAAATATTTGAATGAAATTTTGTCAATTTCACATATTGATGAAAAAAGTATTTCTAAGTTGTATTATATTCCTAAATCAAAAATTCAACCTCAAGAGGGGGTAGAAGAATTAGACACTATACAACGGGAATCTCCAAATTTGACGTCATTCCTTGAGGCATCGATTGATGATATCCCATGTAGAGCCACATTGGTAGTATCTCTGTGTAGAGAACAGGATAAGAGTTTAATATTGCAAAAGTTCTTTAGAAATAAAGACTTTCTTTTCTGTGTACGTAAAGTCCAAGTGTTTCCTGATGTCACACGAAGTACCCAGTTACGGCGAAAGCACTTTCTGTTATTAAAATCTAGGGTTTTAGCGTTGGGAGCATCTTTCTATCTTAAATTCCCGTGTAAGTGCTTAATTGTTCTTCAAAAAAATAAATTCATATTTCTAGATCCTACCCAGCTTGAGGTATTTTTGACGGACAAAGAACAGGGATGAGAAAACTGTAGGCAAAAGTAAGTCTCGTTTAGTATAATTATATACAATTTCCTATAATATAACTTGTTTATAATTTCCGATTTCTCCTCCCAATATTGGGGACTTTATTTCTGAAGTACAGAATGTATATTGTAGTATTTGTTTTTATTGTATTTCCAGTACTGAAGTTATTTTCTTGATTTTTTGCAAATGTAATAAATTTGTTTTAAAATCTCAATAAAGAAAAAAAAAATCTGCTGGTTGTTAGTTTCCTGGCATGTCCCCTTGTTTTAGTATTATTTGAGAGGTAATTTATTTACCCTTTCCACCTCACTCATGATCTTATAAACTTTTATCATGTTCCCTTTCAACTGTACAGGCTGGGTCCCAGCATAAGGCCTTGGCCTCAGCCACAGGATTCAGCCTCACCGGGCCCCAGTATCGGGCCTAATCCAGGCCATCATCAGCAATGGGACCTTGGCTTGGCCATGACTCAGCCTTAGACCTGGGCCTCGGTGACAGGATCCAGCCTTGTCCGAGCTCTAGCATTGGTCTGATCCTAGGCCTGGGCCCTGGCATCGGGCCTGAGCCTCGATGATGGGATCCAGCCTCCGGCTGCACCCCTTTTTCATGCCTAGGCCTCAATGATGGGATCCAGCCTTGTGCTGGACCCTGGCATTGGGTCTAGACTTCAGAGATGGGACCCAGGCCCGGGTCAGGACCCAACATCCAGTCACAGGCCTGACTTATGTTTTGTTTTTCATTGACATCAATGGGGCCTAAGGACGTCTTCCCCCTTTGACTTTAATGGAAAACAAAACTGAAATGGTATAAATGAACACAATTTGTCATTCATCTAATACAATCCAAATGAAGATAAATGGCCTATGAAATGAATGGACAAACAGAAATGAAGATGCTGCTTCTGCATATCCCTAATTAAAATTGACTCTTGCAGTGATTGTATGTCCTTTTGGCGCAGAAAGCAATTTGCAGTAACTGCCAGAGTGGAAGCAGATTAAAGAATTACCATGAAGAGGGACATAGATCATACTCTACTCCTAGGCTTATGGCCTCTCTTCTTGAAAAGAACCCCTGAGAGGATCCTGGGGTGAAAGGAAAGAGAAATCTGGCTTGGTGGACAAACCAGAGAGATCAGCATTGAAATCCCACTCTCAATCCTTGTGACCTTAGGCAAGGATGATGACGGAAATGCCTATAATACCTGAATGTCATCAAAAAGCAGGGGCCGGAGTCTGCAGGCTGACTCAGACAGGCCCCCTTAATAACTTCCCCTGAGTGGGAACCAAACCCTGAAAGATGAGTTTAACCTGAGCATGGAACTGTGGTTCCACTTAGCCAATTTATGTAAACAGGAAAGTGGGGTCCTTAACAAACTCCAAGCCACAGGCTCCACAGTGCAAAAAAAAAGGTTCACAGCAAGTAGCAGTTCAATTCAGCAGTTCAATTCAGTCCCGGTCTGCAATCCAGTATAGTTCATTTTCAGGTAGATACAAGACTTCTCTCCTAATGCTCAGTTAGGGGCAGATTTTTAAAAAGTACGCGTGAGGGTACTTTTGTTTGTGCAACCGGCACAAACAAAAGTACGCCGGAGATAACAGCAGCTCAGAGCACAACATACTTGCTAAGCTCTGCAAAATCTAAAATGTTTTTTTCTTTTTATGCATCCAGTGGGCTTCTCCATATCGTCAATCCATCCAATATAGAGCCCTTTAAGAACCCAGAAAAAGGTACTTTTTATTAAATTCCACAGAACCTAGACAGGGTCCTCTTCAACTCCCGCCACTGCTCTTCTCTACTGCTATCCTAACACTCGACTCCCACTGCACATGCCAAACCCCAATATATATAGGACAGAGCTGACCAATCACAAGCCTTGGGAGAAGGAATTTTTAGGGATGTCTAAAAAAAATACTCCAAGTTCCTTAATGTTAGTCAAAAAAGGGTAAATTTATTAGTAAGGGATCATTAGCTTTAAGATACACAACCACACAGGCACACACACACATTTATGGCCAAATTTTCAAACCCTCCGCGTGTAAAATCCGGGGTTTTACACGTGTGGCTGGGCCTTGCGTGCCCTGCACGCATTTTAGAAGGGGCCCGGCCGCGCACGTAACCCCCATTCCACGCACAAGAGCTGGGCCTCACAAAAGGAGTGGTCCGGGGGGGGCGGGGAGGGGCAGAGCTGGAGGAGGCCAGTACACTGGCCATTTGCTGCTGTGCCGGGGGATTGCGCACCAGCGGCCTGCCGGCGCGCACAACTTAACACCAGTTCAGGAACTGGCTTAAGTTCTGAAATAAAGAAAAAAAAAAAAAGGTAGGCCATGTTACGGGGTCGGGGAGAAGAGGGGAAGAGGGAGGGAGGGTAGGTAGGGGGTAGGAAACTTCCATCCCGATTAAGGAGCAGACTGGGAGGGAACTGGGGGAGGCCCGATCTCATCGCCGCGCGTAAATTGGCCAAATCTACCCCCCCCCCCCCCCCGCACGTGTATGTTTTTATTATCTACCCCTTAATGTTTACATGTTTGCAGCATTCATATAGCCACACTAGGCATTCAACTACAGCATGAAGTTGGGGGGTTTTTTAAAAGGAAAAGAATTATTATTTGGCTAGAAACTGGACTACATATATTTTATTAAAAATAAAAAGGAAATTGTAATTGTGCTTTACAATTAATAATAAATAATAAAGAGATTATAGATGGAGGATTTTTGACCCATGATTGGAAGTTGCTTCTGCCTGTTAGAGCTTGCCTTGAGCCATGGAAATTCTTTCTGAGAACTTTTCCCCTCCTTTGAGGTCACTCGAGCTCTGGTGGGAGTCATCTAGCACAATTATAATTGTTTGGGGGATTCTTCTTGAGTTTCTTATTACTGTTCACCTGCCTATTCGGTGGTAATTGGATCTCATCTATAAGGATCTAAGCAGTGAGGCCCCCTGAATTTTTTTTGCAGTTTACTAAAGGTCTACAGACCCTCTCTCATGCCCTCTGTTTTTCCAGAAAAAAAAACCTTTTAGATGCGCACTCGGTTAAAATGGCGCACCTGGCAGAGGTTCTGCTGCGTTTGGTGGTTTGCAGGACATTTTAGATGTTGTAGAGCTTAGCAAGAATGTTGTGTTCTGAGCTGCTGTTATCTCAAGAAGTGAATGTACTGTTAGATTTTTTTAGGGCACATTGTAGGCAAAATATGGAATGGGCTACGTACTGACTTGAAAGATGAATTGTGCAATATTGCATCAAACTTTGCAACTGACACCTAGCGTGATATAATTGATGACACCTAGTATGTACCTTTTAGATGCACATTCAGTTAAAATGGTGCATCTCGCAGAGGCTCTGTTATGTTTGGCGGCTTGCAGGATATCCCCCGCAAGCTGCAGCACTCATCCCAATGCTGCCAACACCTGGACTCTTCTTCCGTGGCAGATGCTTCCGTGGTAGAGGCCTCCTCTCATGCAGCAGGACGCTGCCAGAACTGCTGCCTTTAAAACATCCCCTTTAGGTGCACACACGTGCCTGTCACTGCATTTAAAGGGCCCGCGACAGGAAAAGGCCATGGTGCCCTTGATGAAATATCCATCCACAGTCCCATAAAAGGTCCCTGCAGTTGTCCCTGCCTTTCTTCAGCAACAGGTCTCCTACATCCATTGTGTAGTGCGTGGTGCTTCCTTGTGTTCCTGTTCCTGTCTCTGGTGTTCCTGCTTCCAGCCCAGCCATGCCTCGTTTCTCCAGTTCAGCCCACCCAGCTTCGATGTCTTATCTAGTGCTCCTTGTCTTCCACCTTTCCTGCTGTATGGTCATCCTTCTTGTCTCTTTGCTTTCCCTAAAGACTGTCTTTTGGATTTGACCTCTGCCTAGACACTGACCACTCCTGTTTCCTGCCTGCCTCTGACCCTTCCCTGGACACTGACCACTCATTTTCCACCTGCCTACAACCTTTGCCTGGCCCTGGATCACATTCCCATAGAGACATTTGGCTGCCTGCCCCAGAACCCAAGGGCTCAACCCACGGAGAATGGGGGTTGGTATAGGTGAAGCCCTAGTCCAATCTCTCTCTAGCTAGCCTTGCCCACTCTTGATGAGGGCCTGTGGGGTTCGCCCTATAGGCTGCATCAACCTCACCATAGCAACAAGGGTCTACACTCAGTACAGGCTCACTAAAAAGACCATTTCCATTGCCAGCCCAGTCCTGTGCAACATGCATCCGGAAAAGTTGCATGACAAACTTCAGAAAAGCAATTGAAAGTGTTCTGGTTTGCCCAGGCCTTCAGTTCATAGAGCTGAAAGCTGAGCTGCTAATTTAGCAGCTGAAGGCAGGGTGACACAAGGTGCATATCCTCTGGAATGGTCAATTTACCTGATGTTCAGTAATTCATTTTTACATCCTCCGCAGTGGCTGATTATTTGAATATGTTTTCATCTGGCTACTTTATGAATGTTCTTATTGTACTTTGCGTGGACCCTCGGATATCGTGGATTATGCATGTGCCAATAGATAAATAAAATAAATGCATGAATGGACCTTAAGGGGACCACAACACCCAAATCACCCTCCTGGCACAAGTCCCCCTCTCCCCTGGTTAGATTCACCCTCCCAGAAAAACTCCCTCCTCCCTCTCTAATTCAACATTTTCAGATGTTAAAAATATGCTTACCGCTGCTTATTATAGAAGATGAAATATTGCTTCTTTGGGAGTCAATGTGCCAAAAATAACTACCTGACTACCCTAGGATTCAGCAGGACCTTTCACCCTTCGGTAACGAAATGTTGTCTCTTAGGGAGAAATGTTCAAACTTTCTGCATAGGGACCGAGTTCATTAGCACTATTAATACATTGGTCTTTTACAATTCTCAAAGCAAAAGTACTGGGGATTGTGAAAAAGTAGCCCTGTTTCCCCCCTTAACCAGTGAAGGACTGGGCCTCTAGCCTGGTCCATATGGGATACAGCCCTGTGGGTGGGGAATAAGTCTGTGAGCCCAGCTGGGATCAGGAGGCCCCAGCGTCTCCAGGAGCAAGGAGCTCCTGTCCCTCTCTGGTGACGGCATTGTGACTATGCTGACCTGAGGTAAGGCTGTCTTACTACTGCGTCTGAGCTGGAAGTAAGTATATGAAGAAAGGCTGGAGTCAGGGATGGTCTGGGTTTTCCAGCAAGGGAAGATTGTATTCGGTATCCCACAGGGGTATGCATTCATTTGAAATGAAACTGGAAATTGGAAAGAACAACATTTTGTTTGTTTTCCCTTGTTTCATTGTACAAAAAAACCCATGCTTCTTAAATAAAACCCTCTCCCCATCCCTCTTCCCGTTCCCCCTCCCCGAACCTTCTTACAAGTGCCAGGTTCTTCACAGGACAGGAGTGATCTGTGGCCCGGGCCAGCACCATTTTGTTTGGTAAGCCAAGGCACCACCTTCCCAGCCTCAGAGGGCACTGAGGTAGCTCAGCAGGAGTGGGATATGTCTCCGTCTTGCCAGGCATCGTGGGCTGGGAGGCAGAATACCGTGCCGAGAACACTTCCCCAAAGAACGGCAATGTCCACTCTGTGTTGGTGCTCCAAAATATAAAACATTTATTGTAAAGCATAGAGCGTTCACATGAAAAACCTGAATCCACAGCCCATATCAGTTCCCCAAAGTCAGTGCCAGAAGTGACGTTTCAAGCTTCACTGTCCCCGTTCCCTTCCCAGCTGTTGCAAACTCCACACTGCGAGGCTGCTCCCAGAATCCCAAAGGCCCCAGTTCACCTCCCCTGTGGCTTCATGTGTTCAGGTTAACTCCCAGGTCACCTCCTCTCTGACGTGGATCACTTAGCCCACCGGGGGGTTGTCTCTCAAAATGCTCACCCCAAGCCCCTTTACTGTATCTCCGCTCTCTAAACCCCGTGAGAGGATCCCGTCCGACTTTCTCACAGAAGTCACGCACTTGTGCTCACAGTTCCAAGCAGGTCAAGGTCCACTCGCTTGCACTCGAGGGGGTCAGCTCCAGGGATGCTGCGTCCCTCACATCTGTGGGCCAGTGCAATGTCCCCAGCTCAGTGCTGGAATAACCAACTGGTACCTCTCCCTTAGGCCCAGCCAGCTCCCCTCCCCTCCCCCCCCCCCCAACCCAGCTCCTCCGCCCAACATCCAAACTCCATCTTCTTCAGTGCAGACTCTCTGTAGCACTACCTCCTGTCACAGCCCCTTTCTCTGTCGCTCTGGGAAAGCTGCTGGAAACTCTCAGAGGCTTTCTGCCTTCTCTCCCACCAACAGGACTTGTAAACCAAATTACTCTCTCCTCTCACATTTGTAATCCTCCCTCAGATATTGTCTGCTCCCAGATTCCCGTCCTCAGAGGCCAGAACTTTCTCCATGCTCACCCCTTCCTCTCACACTGCAACGATACTCACACCAGCCGTTGACTAAAAATTCACACAGGCCACTGGGTCCACAGGCACCACCTGCTGGGGCCATCCGTCATCACCATCTGGAATCTTCCCAGGATAACCGAAAATGTAAACTTCTAACAATTTAGAAAAATGCCCACAATAACCCCCTTCCTCCCCCCCCCCTTATGGGAAGGGCTACCCACATACCTTCTCCTCCTAGCCATCCCCGTCAGGTAACCTTAGGATGGCCTTCTTTGCACCAGAACGTTCCTACACTGAGGTATAGCAATAACTTGCAAGCTTTCAGCATTAAAACGTATCCGCTAGAGCACTCTCTAGTGACACCGGTGCCACGGTGTTGCACACGTAGTGTAGCGCTATAGAAAAGCAGTGGTAGTAGTAGTAGTAGTAAATATAAAATGGCACCAACCTCGGTTCGCTGGTGCCATTTTCAATCACAGGACCAATGGGGCAGGGACATGGCCCAGTGTCGCTCCTGCCCTGTGAAGAACGTCAGTGCAACTACGCTCATGACCTCTGCGGCGCTATGCGACATACGCGGCACCGTAGTAGAACTATATAAAGGGACAGTCCCTGCTGAATAGAGCTTACAATCTAATCAAGAGAAACACAGAGGAAAAAGCAGCCTTTACGAATTCCATTTCTTAAGGAAATGGTTAAAGCAATAAGGGCCCTAAGCAGGAGAATCAGGGATTAAGGTTTAAAGCATCTTTGAAAAGGTGGATTTTTAGACTGGAAAACAGGATCAAGTGAGTTTCTCTTCCCTATTAAACGTGTGGCTCATGCAGGACTCTTTCCACTGGTGTCAAATAGCGAGTGCAGGTCTGCCAGAGGCCTGGCTAAAGAAGACAAAAATGGAGCCAGTCATGCCTGGGATTGCTTAAACAGAGTTTGACTTAAAGGGGAGCCGCATTTCAGAGAGGCGGAGGTAAAAAAGGTAGTGACTGCCTGCGGCTGGGGTTGGCTTGGCCGGTGGAGGAGTCCGGGAAGCAGTCAGCTGCCTGCTGAAGCCCGTGGGGAGAGAAGGAGGGTCGACCAGTGCCACCAGGAGGAGGAGGTGCCCGCGAGGAGCTCAGGAGACTCTCCTACAGCGGGTCAGGGCTTCAGAGGCGGCAACCGAGTCAAGACAAACCAAAGGGGATCCTGAGATAGACGGTCGCGAATGTACTTATTGGAGAGATGGAGTCCTCTCCTATGGAAAAAAAAATGTCTTTCAGTGACGTTCGTGTGTTGGAACAGCCTCCTCTGCAGGAAGAGCGAGAGTCCCTAAGGCTCTGAAGGAACAAACGCCTCCCCCCCTGTTCTGGATGGATCTGGGACCAAGATGAACTGAGTCAGGCCACAGCCTTCTCTCTCTGGGCTGCAATTGCATTTTCGACTCTACATGCATTGTTATCCCTGAAAAACTACCCCGCAGGTGGATAATGTCCTTGCGCGTATGTACCCGGCAAGCCTACGTGTGCTCTGAAAAAGTGGTACAAAGTCTCTGTGAGCTTTCTCCCAATGCAGACCGTTCGAAAAATGACACCAAGGGGGTGTTAAAGGGGCAGTGAAAGTCCATCTGAAGTTAGAGTAAGGGTGAAGTGAATACACTGGTCTACCTCAGTTTTGCTGACTACAAGATAACATGTGATCTTTATGTATTTAGGGTGCTGAATCCAAAACTCACATCTGTTTCCCTCCAGTCACGTCCGTCTTTTCCGCAAAACACTGACTACATCTAAAACTCTTATAGCAATAACGTGACATTATTATTTAGATGTGCTGAATACGCGGAAAGATAATTAATGCGCAGAAGACATGCCGAATGCGCAATCGGAATAACCAACGGGAAGACTGCTTATTAAACAGTTTAAAACTGCTGATGGCGGATTTTATGGCTACATAAGCAGCGTGAAAACCGACGGCAGCATTCAGTCGTTCACGAGGCTTAGAAGTGGCAGCAAATTTTAGCTCTGTTAAATCTGTTTTTTTGTTGAATACGTCATCCAACACTCGAATAGTTCGTGGAGGGTGCCGGAATGATCCTGATATATTCTGTTACATTTGTGGTGGTTTTACAGCAGCCAAACAAAGGACAAATATATCGGACTTTGTACAAAAAGCTTATCTGCATATTTCAGGGTCAAACTGGGTGACCAGGACAAACCTTGGGCACCACACAAAGTTGCAGGACATGTGTTGAAAACCAAATATATCACGTGCTATCGCTTCTTCAGAACGTCTTATTACCCTTGATATTCGACTTTATAGTCTTTAATCAAACATTGCTCATTTGTGAAATCATTTGGGTAAAATCAACAAAAGTAAATAGGTCAGCAGAAAGCTTTTTTTCAAATGTAGGACCAGTGATATCAGTTCTTGCACATGTAACCCCCCTGGAGGGCAGGGGCTCACCGAGGTCCCCAGGGCCACTTCTGCTCCCAGTTCTCTGTCTCCTCTCCGTTCACACCAACTCAGTTCACAACAGGTCACCGGAGTTCTGGGGTTTGTTCTGGCGGGGAGGAGGATGACCTTTCGGGGGGCCCCTAAGCTCATGGGGGTGGGGGACCCACAGACACAGTCTCTCACTCCCATTAAACTCGCTGGATCTACTGTGCTGGCATTTGGCATGTCCTTGCTTGAAGATGCTGGACACTCTGGTTGGGTGTTCATCCAAAAAGTACTCTAACCAAAATTACTCAAAGTCCAGTTCACAACAAAAATTCTCCAGAAAATCATTGCCCAAAAATATACAGGTCCGAAAGAGCCTCTGTCTCAGTTCGCTTAACTGAGTCCGTGTCCCTTTGGATGGCAAACACTGGAAAAAGAAGCAGCACTCCTGGGTGACAGAGAGTGGGCTCCCAGTAGAGATGGGATTCATTCCTCTCCTTATCTCTTTCTCTGCCACAATACACTGGCAGGAAGTTCCCGAAAGTGTCAAAATCCAAACTCTCTGTGCAAAAACGTCCTCCCAAAGCAAGCAGGAAATGTCTTCTTCCCTGATGTTCACTCTCAGGCCACTGCAGTCCCTTCTCAGCTGGGCCCAGGGAGTCACAGCCCCTTCCTGACCTGCCAAGGCAGGGGGAACATCCACCTTAGGCAGGGGCAGGTCCCGAAAGGCAAAACAAATCTCACAGCACCAAACATCTCTTCTCAGCTTCTTTCAAACTCTTCCTCACTCCTCCGAGAGAATCCTTTCCAGATCAGGCGCTACCGGCACAGGGCAGGTGCTCTTTTGGGCCGAAAGATGGGGAGCACTGCAACTCAAAGCTGAAGCAAATGTACAGAAAAGCCACTTCCCCTAGGTCAGGCTGTAGGCCCCACAAAACTCCAGCTTCCTTAAACTCCCAAACAAAGAATACCACACTGCTCCTCATCCACATCCTGCTTTTCTGCTGTACTGCTGACCATCCCAGACAGGCCTCTGTGGAGGTGCCTGCAGGGACGGTCTGCAAACTACACACCTTCCGAGCCTATGGAAGGAGCGAGGGGAGCAGCTGGATAGCGGAGACCTAGGGCTCTCTACAGACACCTCTGGGCTCTGTTGGTTATGCCTGGGCCCAGTAGTTCACGCCACATGTCCTCACCAACCAATGGCAAGGCAGCTTAGACAATGCGTGACATCACAATACAACTCTAGGCAAATCAGACTGGAAACAGCAGAGACGGCAATGCCGAATGTACAGGAAAAATAAATGTCTCTTCATCCTAAATCTGACACTTATCGCAAAGAGATAGGGTTCTCGGAGTCTAAACAGGCACAGAAGACACAAATTTCTGCCGTCCGCACCGCTAGAACAACAAAGGAGAGGTCACGGTTGGGTGGCCGGACTGGAGAAAAGGAGAGTTTCCTGTCAAGCTCTCGTTCCACTGCACCCCTGTGGGAATCTGAGGATGAGGGTGACGACGCTGGCGTTTGCTGCTGCTGCTGCTGCTGCTGACGATGCAAGGCTGACGGCATAGCTAATCCAGGGTCCTCTAATGACACAGGGAAGAGCACTAGAAGAAAGCTTAGCATTGACCCTAGAGAATAAAAAGTATCGGAAGTACCTGAAAGCCTCCCTAATTGCTGGAAATTCTTCTGCTTCCTGCCCAGGAAGCCACGTTGAGTGGCACCGTTATCTGTGTGGCAGGATCAGCAGCAGAAGCGCAAAGCAAGAAAGAACTTTGCGCCAACCACTTCCTCT